>NC_143523.1:2631618-2881618 GCF_031878675.1 Megascapheus bottae
TATTTTCTTTATGTCTCTATCCATGTTGGGCCCTTCAGCTGACTCCACTATTGAGCTGTACTATACAGTATTCCTTCTGTTAGAAAAGGCAAGGGGAGCCATGTACAGTGATCCGGCCTCATCCCCAGCCTTTCCTCTGGCTTCTGGCAGCACTGAGGGTGGAGCCCAAGCTTCTTGGATCCGCCTCCAAGGCCTTCCATCGTGGGACAGAACCCTGCTCATCACGCCTGCCACATGCCTGCCTCTGCTCTCCCGTCTCTGCATCACATGGTGTTCACTGCTTTGCTGGAAAGTGGAGAGACTCAGGAGACAGGAAAAGTCCTGATCAGGTCATGGCTGCATCAAGAACAGGTGCAAACGTGGGTTTCAGAGTTCTGTGGAATTTCTTAAATGCCAACATAAAAAGTGAAGCCCTGTGTCTTGATTTGTATCGTGACACGATACACTCCTGATTATCGGCGCCGTGCACCCGACGCTGTGCAGCCAGGCACAAGGCCACAGACAGAGGCGACTCACACCTCCCTTTAAGCGGCCAAGACCACCCTGTGTGTGGGTGGCCAAAGAAGGAACTCGCATGCTGAGACATGAGTGCCAGCGTAGGAAGGGTCATCCTCGCCCTGTCTCCTCGGGCAAATATGGAGGCTCGGCTCCCAGCCGCTGGCTTGGCTGCTGTCCACCCCCTCTTAGCAAGTCTGTGCCCTGCCCCAGCTCAAACAGGCTCTCTGCCTTTGAACCTTCCTCCTGGATTTGCCAGTCCCCAGGGAGTTACTGGCACATCAAGATGGGGAAACTCAAACCACTGTAACTCCAAGTTACATTCCTTTTCATGTTTTAAACATCTGACTTCTCCAAACTGCTTACTCCAGTTTCCCCAACCCAACTCCCTGTTCTCTGGTAGTTCTTTCCTGCACTCACACTCCCTTTCCCCAGCACACAGCCTTGCCTGCCAGGATGGGCGGCAAACCATGGGACGCCCTAGTGAGCCCAAACACTGCCAAGGACGTCGGGGATGGAAGTGGGCAAGGAGAAAGCATAATAGGAACCGAGGCTTGAACTCAGACTCGGAGCACCTTCCTTCAGCTTTTTCTCTTGTGGTTTGGAACAGGCTGCCTTCAGCTACAAAACTCACTTCTCTGTCCACAATCACCCATGACCAAGGGGACGAAGAAATCCCCTCACATTCTGCCAGCTGGCCAGAGAATGCACCTGAGCCCATATGCACAATGACCTTTTATGAGTCCCGAGTCACTGCATGACAAGGACACAGCCTGGGAGAAGTGCTGTTGTGTCTTGCTCACCCGTCAGACAGGACCAGCAATGACTGTTGCTGGTGTTTTTTCTTTTTTAATAACTTTGTTCCTTGGTTATAAGGATCACTGGGAATATCACATATATAAAATGGAGACAATTACCAAACGCAGGAAACTGAGTTTACTTAACAACAGTGTTTGAGGGGCAATCGAAGCAGTCTATTTTAATTGTTTCCTAATGAAGCTCCTAGGAATAAACCCCTAATCTCTCCCTGCCCAGGCAGTGCCCAGCCGAAGCCTTCCTCTAACCAGCGAAGAGCTGCAGGCAGTGGCCAGCTCTGACTGTGGGAAATGCTGACCTGGCCGCCGGCCACCTGCTCTCCTGGCCCACGCCTGCCCCTGCCTACAAGGGCAAGTCCTCTCTTCAAGGTCCCAGTCTTCCAAAGTGGCCCTTCCAGGATCGAGAGCAGAGTGCCTAGGAGGAAAAGAGCCTTCATTTGTCTTGCAAATTAAACTCTATTAACCCCACAGGCTGCTCCTTGAACAAGTTTCTAATATTAGTCATGCTGAATACATTATGCAGATTGCATGTTTTCAGCAAAATGTTTTACAGACCTAAAGCCAGAAGACTCCTCAGGTTCCAACAGGGACGAGGACCAGTATGATAGTTAATTCTGATGATGTCCGCTAAGAGATTGAAATTGTCAGCCACACCGAACGTCAAACAAAATAATTCTAGGAAGAAACATTATTTGCTTCTCCACACCCCGCCACCCTGGGATAGATCACTGATAAAGCTGAAATACTCCTTAATTTGGAAGTTAAAGCTTCTGAATCCCAAGGAAGGAACTAAGTTGGAGAGACCAGAATCTTCTTTCCAATGCTGACTCCTCCCCAAGTAACAGCCACAGCCAGCAATGCATGCTGGGAGACAGTTTAGAGAAACTTCAAAAAACCAGAACTTTTTTCACTCTAACATTAGAAAAGTGTGCTGATTTCTACAGAAAGTCCTATTTTTTTTTAAATTGGGATTCCTTTAAATCTGTCCAATTTTGGAGACTTTAGTTTTAACACTACTGAGTTTTCCGAGTGAGGCAGTGTATGCTACTCACTGAACCTAATTAGATGTTCTTTTCTCTCAGTATGGGTTTGTAGCTCTTGAGCCACAGCACCACTTCTGGTTTTCTGGTGGTTAATAGGAGATAACAGTCTTTCCTGCCTGGGCTTTCCTTGAACAGTGATCCTCAGATCTCAGCGTCCTGAGTAGTTAGGATTAGAGGTGTGAGTCACAGGCACCTGGAATGAACTAGGTTTTTGATTCATGAATATTTTCTTCCTCTTTTTTAAAAAAATATATTCTCTAGTTGGGGTGATATGTAGAGGTGTTACAGTTATACTCATCAGGTCGTGGGAATGTTGATACCCCTTGCTTGTGGCTTCTTAAAGATGCTAACATAATTGTTTTAAAATCTTTCCCTCCCCCCTTATCATGAAATTGTAATGCCATAAATTCCCCTCAAAGCACAGCCATGGCTGCAACCCTCAACTTCTGACAGGGTTGTTACTTCACGTTCAGGCTCATCAAGATGTTTTCTAACATCTGTGGTGATGTCCTTGAATTCATTTGGAATTTTCAGATACTATGGGGTTTTCCACAACTTCTGGTTATTGATTCATAATTCCATACTTCGCCTAATTTAAAAATTCAGAAAATATGTTTAATTTAAAATGCATTCAGAAAATATGGTCAGTCCTGGAAATGAGGTACATGGGTACTAGAGAGTGGACTTACTGGTTGCCAAATGTAGAGCATTCTACAGCAAGATGGTGGAGTGGACTTGGGGAGTGGTATAATTCTTACTCATTTCTTTGTGTTGTTTTGCAGTACTGAGGTTTGAAGTCAGGGTCTCTGGCTTGTTGGTTGGCTCCCTGTCACTGGAGCCATGCCCCCACTCCTTCTTCCCTTGGTTATTTTAAATACAGTATCTCACTCTTTGCCCTGGAAGGCCCAGACTAGGATCCTTCATTTCATGTTCTCTGGAGTAGCCAGAGTGACTGGTGCATACCAGCATGCCCAAACAGAAAAGGGTCGGGAGAGGTTTGTGCCCAGGCTGGCGTGGAACTGTGGCCCGTCAGGGCTCAGCCTCTGGTGTGTGGTTAGGATTGCCTGGCCGGATCCCACGGTTTGGGTCCCTGAGGAAGAGGGCGACTGAGAAGTGAGTTGTCTAAGTCTCCTTCCCAGTTTTGCTTCATGTATTTTGAAATTGTTTTCAGGGAAATAGTTACTGAAGACGGATGCATTTTCTTGCCTTTGGACGGGCATTTGCACGGCACGGTCCTACTTTTAACTTAGCACATAGTGCGATCTAGGATTTTCCACTATCACTGCTTTACAGCTTGTGTTTCTTAGTTGGTGGAACCCTTACCCTTATTGTAATTATTGACAAGGTGGGATTGGAATGTCATCGTCTTAGTTTTTACTATTTGTATTTAAGTCTTTGTTCCCTTTCTCCTCCTTTGCTGTCTGACTTTGGATTTAGTAATTTCTTTTATGGCTCCATTTTATCTCCACTACCGGGTTACATTTTACATCTTTTGGATTACTGTTATGTCATTTCCAGAGAGATTCTCTAATATTAATTTCCTGCATGTCTGACATAAGCCTAATGTTTCTACACAATGACAGATTTGATTTGCTGGCTGCATTTCATTGCTTTTGTCTACTTGAGTGAGTGGGTCACTGCTTGTGCCCCTGGCTTGGTCCCCCCACCAGGGGAAGGAGACTCACATTTGTACACTTACTCCCTTTACTTCAGGGCCGTCCAAGCAACTACAGAGAGGGAGGAGTCACTTTTATGGAAGAGTCTGAACCACCACTGGAGCGCTGTTAGGGCTGGATCACTGCAGAGACTTTTCCAGAAATCACCTGCCTTTTAACCAGGCCTTCACAACTTGACTATGCAGCTGTGGCCAGTGTAGGCTGTTTACTTTCTGATGCTATATTTTCATGTACTTTTTCTTTAATAATGTGCCTTACTTTGCTCTCTACTTTTCTACTGCTCACTTGGGAATGTTTTTTTGTTTTTGTTTTTGGTACTGGTTTTGGGGCTCAGACTGAGGGCCTGAGCTTTTTCACTCAAGGCTGGTGCTATACCATTTGAACCACAACTTCACTTCTGGCTTTTTGGTGGGCAGGTGAGGATGAGTCTCATAGACTGTTCTGACTTGCTGGTCCTCAGCTCTCAGCCTCTGAAGTAGTGAGGTTCACAGGCATGAGTCACCTGGGATCCGCTTGTTCTAACTTGATAAAGTGAACACAGTTTTACCATTATATAGTCTCAGAAATAATGACTGCTTCTGTGTCTTCGTCCTTCAGGTGCCGTGATGCGTTGCATACATTATGATACATGCTTGGTCCGTACACAGCAGGATCTCCTGTGCTCCTGGTGAGGCACCTCCTCCTTTCCTCCAAGACTCAGTCTGCCCTCTGTCCCATCACTTATGAAATCTTTGAAGATTAGAAGACAGCGAGGGGTCACCCTTCCTCAAAAGAGCAGAATGATCACAAAGCTCAGGCAAAGACCAGGTTTTCTTTTAAAGTTTTCTTACAAATACTACATAATAGCACAGCCTTAAATTCAATTGTACACCCGAATGCTACTTTTGAAAGAGGCTCGGTACTTGAGTTTCCAGGAACAATGGATGAAGTAACAAGGGCAGGATTGATCTCGCAGCTAACGCAGTTACAAAGAACACAGAGGATCTGAAACCCAAGTTTCAGATTGCCGGCGGATCAGCAACAGAAGGGCACTGGTGTGTCCAGAGCAGACAGCCACCGTGAGCCAGGGATCCTGCAGAACAGAGTTTGCAAGGCAGAGGCCTGGAGAGACCTGTGTGTCATAGAAGGAGGAGGCCCAGAGACCCGTGAGGTCCACAGACCACTGATGGGGGCCGCCATGCCGGGACACTACCCCAGTCTGCAAGGAGCATTTCACAAGGCTGACTGGCAGGGGTTGCAGGGCTGAGATGACACCTGCCTGGAGAAGCCAGGCTGGGCTGCCTGGGGATTCACAGGCAATGAGGACATCCGGGGCCTGTCCACAACACGCGGCTCCAGGTCTAACAAACCTAAACCCAGACCCCAAACCACCCACTTGTTTGAAAGCGGAAGTATTATTATTTGTGGTACAGGGTCTTATGCTTGCTGGGTAGATCCTCTACCACTCAAGCCATGCATTCAGGCCTTAATGATTTAAATTTTGGGACAGTCTTACACGTTTTGTTGAAATGGAATCACAAGAACTTTTTGCCCAGGGCTGGCTTTGAACTGCCATTCTCCGGATCATCTAGGGTTACAGAAAGCATTCACCCTATCTGGCCTATTGTCTGCAAGTAATTTACACAAAGCCAGGAGGACTCATTGTAATACTAAAATATGTAGCACCTAAAAATCCACAGTGCTGAGCACCCAACTGAAGGTGACAGGCAGAAAAACGAGGGCCAGTGAGAAGAAACAGTAACCACGGAGAGCAAGGGATGGCAAATACAGTATCAGAAACAGCAGATGAGGATGCAAACGGTTCTGTTCCAAAAGCAGAATTACAGAATATGCTGGCCAAAAGATCCGAAAGATCTGGCGGTGAGCACGAGGAATTCTCAGATGAGAGCTGCACTGTGTAGGAAGAAGGGCTTAGAGGCAGTAGAAGAAAGGGTCAGCGGTCTACAAACACCATCCCACATCGAGGGCAGAGAAAGGAAGAAGGATCAAAAAGGAAGAAGACAGGCGGAAAACTGGTGCAGATGCTCAACGTTCAGCAAAACCAAGTGCAAGACACTGAAGAAGACGGCACACAAATACGTCACGATCAAATTGCCCCCAAGATTTTATAAAAGCTTTACAGATCAAAGGGAAAATGGTAATTTGATACACAGAGGAAAAGAAAGATAGCAGTGTCAGAATTCTTAATGGAGACAATGTAAGGAGAAGGAGAGAAAAGTCTATAAAGTTTTATTAAAAACAAAAAACACAAAACCTTGCCAGTCCAGAATTACGAACCCAATTAAAATCTGGAAACTGCAACAATAAAGTAAGAAGTGGTGAGAATTCATCTCCAAGGCTGGGTGTGGCCATTTATGCCTGGCATCCCAGTGCTGGGGGACCGAGGCGGAAGGCCTGCCACTTCCATGGCCAGCCTTCAAAACAAAATAAGACAAAACTTTCACTTCCAGCAGGAAAATAAGAAATAGACTAAAATAAAGTTTAAAGGAAACTGCCAGGTGGGAGATGACATTGGTGAGGAGGGGGAGGAGGAGGGGAAGGAGGACGAGGAGCAGAAGGAGCAGGAAGAGGAGAGGTCTGTCAGTACACAGCTCCACTAACACACTTGCTTCCAGCCTGTGGCGGATGTTTCCAGGAGGCAGAGTGGCAGACATAGACTAAAATGTTGATTCTTTGGCGCCTTCTAGGATTTCAAATCTCTTTCGATTGGAAATGACTTAGTCTGTGTGTCTGTCCATATCTGAGTGGACTGATGTCCCCTCATGTCAGTTCTGCCAATGCTAGCCTACACGAGGGGGGATGGCTTGCTGTTCACCTCAGTTTGTGATCATTTTGCAAGCACGACAGACTTTAATTTACATTCCCCCCTAGTTTAATTGTAAAACACACACACACAAAAGTATTTCTGACTTTGTCACTGTCTTCTACTCTTTCTCGGGGCAGCAGAAGCGTGGCCACAACCTGCCCCCCATTCTCAGAGTAAGGGCAGCGAACACTCTGCCATGCCGTGGGGGTCATTACGGCTCCTTCCAGCACTACCCCCAATTCCCAGGAGACCAGCTGCTCCTTCTGCAGGCTGCCATGCCGTGGGGGTCATTAGGGCTCCTTCCAGCTCTACCCCCAATTCCCAGGAGACCAGCCGCTCCTTCTACAGGCCAGGGACAGTTCTGTGCTCAGGTAGCACGGTGCTGACTGAGCAAACCCAAGGGCCAGTTTTACCAAGACAAAACCCATCTGGACCTCCTATCAGGGTTGCTCCAAATCCTTTATCATGTGCTCCGTACTTTGCAGAGAAGGCCATGCTTTAAGATCCCTGCTTTGAGCATCCCATGCTGTGGTTACTTCCTTTGTGACCAGGCTGTCATGCCTGGCCTCATGCCTTGCAGGGGGCCACAGGACAGCCCACCCACTGAGATCAGAAAGCCCTTCATCAGATGCGTGCAACTCTGTGCAACTGACTTCCAGGATACCACAACCTTAACATCTGCTACAATTAAAAGTGAAAAATAATCTGGATGCTGATAGCAGATCTTACCCTGAAATCTAGAGACTATGGTTCAAAGCCAGCTGAGATAAGAGTCTGTAAGCTTCCATCTTCAAACTAACTAGAGAGAAGAAGAGCTGGAGGCTGAGGTGGTGGAGTGCCAGTAGAGTAAGCAAGCCACATGAGTGTGAGAATGCTGCGTTCAAGCACTAGTACTGCTTCTCTTTCCCCTCTCCCCTGTGTGTGTGTGTGTGTGTGTGTGTGTGTGTATTTTTTGTAGTTAACTGAAAGGCTCATAGACTTTCCTTCCCCAGCTGGCTCTGAACTGTGATCCTTAAGCATGAGTCTCCTGCATGGCTAGGATTACAGGTGTCAGCCACTGACACCTGGCTTTTGGCAAAGCTTTTATAAACAGGCCTGCACAGTGCACTTCTCAGAAGTGAATGTTCCAGCCCCTCTCCATTCCTGTTTTCAGGTGCTGGGTGTTATTTTTGTAACCTAAGGGGGTTTGTCTTGATACTTCTACATAGGCACACAGTACCCGTTGAACATATATGCACTATGTGACAGGAAGGTGACAGAGAGGCAAGAGTGGCTAGCACTAAGCCCTTGCCTTTCTCCTAGCCTTAAACAGGACCTTGGAAACCTTAGGCTGCATCTTTACAGTTGAGTTCAGTTGAAATTAAAAAAAAAAAGAATCAAAACAAGAGCCAAACCAGCCTAGTCTCTCTAACCCAAACAAGAGTAGAAAATCAAACATTATAACCTGGAGGCAGAGATGGGGAGCAGAGTCAGCAGGTTGTAGGGTCTCTGGGTTTTACTTTATGACCCATTGATGCTGATAAAGCCTGAGACCTGCAGGTACTTTCCCCTCTTTGCATTAAGCACAAAGCAGTGTCCACCTGGATTTCTAGGCAGCCACGGACTCTTTCTGTGGTAGTTAGAGGAGAAAGCAACAGGTCCCTTTTCTTTAAACACACAGTGGGGGACGCAGCCTGCTTTTCCCAGGATGCATCAGGTACCTGTCCCTCCCCACGCAATGCCTGTCCTGGGCACCTTTAACACGTATCCCTGTCAGCTCTGTCTGCCGGAATCGTGGTTCTTTTCCTGTGGATTATGTGGGCCTGTCGAGGTACAAGCAATCTGCCCTGCACTACTGAAGTCAGGGCGACTGAGCCTCAAGATGAATTTTAAACAGGACAAGAGTTCATCTTCAAGGGCTCGGGGTTTTTCTGAGGACATGTTTGGGTTTTCTCCTCTGCAAGTAGAAGGAGTGGCAGTGCAAGCTCAGCCTGCGACAGTTTGTTTCAAAGGAAGGGTTAACGTCATCCAGCCGTGAACTACACCAAAGAGCTCTTCGCGGCATGGGATGGGAAGACATTTCACTTGATGTTGCTCAAATCCAACTTTTAAATTGCCCTTCAGAGGGATCTCCAGGCAGACAAGCCGACCTTCTGTGGGGAGATCAAAGGCAAGAGGAATCACAGTGGCCAGGCCCTTTCATCTGGACGGACAACACCACGGCTGGGAACCCGTTGCTCCAGAGGGGGGCGCGATGTTGAGAGAACTGCATGTGAACTCAGCATGCCAGGCGCCCAGAGCGCAGATGGCTGACCACTCCGGCCAGGCTGGCGGGGACATGCTGCTAGCATCCTGATAAAGGACATGCTGCCAGCCTTGCACCCTTTCTACAGCGACTGAGCAGCACCACGCTAAGAGCCACGGCCCCCTTTCTACAGCGACTGAGCAGCACCACGCTAAGAGCCACGGCCCACGCAGATGCATGCTCCTGGGAACACAGGCAGCTTTGCGACACACTGCCCTGCAGCCCTGTGGAGAGAGAGCCGATTGCTGGCAAAATCTGTTCTGATGAATCGGATCTTCCTTTCCAACCTCGCCCGCTCAAGAAGATGGCCTGGGGCTTTAGCACAGACAAGTCCAGATGCAGAGTCCTCCACGGAGCCTGACACTCAAGCCTCGACGTCAGGCCTCCCCCCCACCTGAGACCACCCGAGCCTTGGGGCGTCGGAGCTCACCTGCCCGGGGTGAAGCTGAGATCATGAATGTGCTCTTCTGGTGAGCTGTGGCAGACAAGCCGTGAACAGTGAGCGAGGGGGCAGTGCCAGCCACCAAGGGCCCCAGGGAAGGACTGAAGGAAATCGTTCATGTTTTCTCTCTAGCCAGGGACAGCCTAGAGATCTCTCGTCTATCACACACCTATGTCGTACAGGTAGCATCTCCTGAGTGTTCACATGTGTGTGAAGAGACAGCAACGAATTCTCTGAGGCATCTGCTTCTGTCAAAGCCAATTCTCAGGTATCCCTGTGGTCTGGGAGGTTACGTGGAGCGTTTAATACCCACGTCACTTGTTACTAGTCGCCACAACCTGAAGCATTTGAGGAATCTGATACGGCTTACTTCACAGGGAATCAGCACCTTTGGGAAGGGTTCGAGGCTGGATCAGTGGCCTTGGGCTGTGGTCAGGGAGCCAGTGGCACGTGGGAAGACACAGGTCCTGTGGCCACAGGAGGCCATCTGGAGACCCTGAGCAGGCGGCTCCTCTGGGGGTGAGGTGGCCGCTTTCTGAGAGCAGGAATGAGGCCAGTGCACTATGCTTGGATTGTTTCCATGTCTGCTGTGGTTCTAGAAAGGACACGATTCCACCTCTCTGAGATGATAAACAGGTTCCATTGTCATCTGTCATCTTGCGAAAGCCCAGCAGAAGCAGAAGAAAACGAAGTCATTTACACATGACTTTCCAGGAAGTGTCTCTTTTCATCAGATGGCAATTCCCAAAGGTCAGCAAAGCCCATAGGGTGAGTCAGCCAGGTACTAGAAAGGTGGCGTGGTGCCAGGGGCAGGTCCTCAGGTCCCCGGGGGAGGGTCGGTGTCACAGCTAGGAGCAGACCTGGGGCATGGGGCTGTGCCTCTGCCTACCCCAACACTGGGGGTCCAGCAGCTCGCAGAAGCCCGTGGGCTCGGTGGGCAGCACGGGTGAATCATTAGACACCGGGGCAGCCCCGTGCCGCCCCCTCCACTCTTCCCAGAACATGTGGGAAATGTAGAAAGCTTGTGGAAAAATAACTTACATTGAGTTTACTTCAGAGCAGCCAATTCCGTGTCGTTATGATTCTTCATGAACAGACTAACGTGAAAATGAAGGGCAGGCCATGTTTAAACAGAAGTGTCTTACGTGGCAAACATCCCACGGTGTTCAAAACGGCTTTTAAGGTGATGCCACCGAGTGGAGATGGAAATGCTTTGTCCGTAGCACTCGAACGCACTGGGATCGGCATGCCATAGAAAAATCAGGTCGGCGTTGGCAAAGTGGATCCACGCAGCACGCCAGGCCCAGCGAGTAACTTCCAGTCACAAAGCCGGCTCTGCAAGCTTCCAGGATGTCACACTCCACAGCGTGGAGCAGCCAGTACTCTCTCCAGGCCCACGATCACATCCACATGATGAACCTGTCTTCTAGCAGCGGGAATACGATAAACCACTCAGGTGACACTCAGCGTCTCTAAAATACAGAGCGGGGATATCTCCCAGCGAAAGTGCAGCAGCTATTTACATCATAACAGAATATGAAAATAACACTCGGAGAGCATTTATTTGGAGATGCCTCTGCAAATGGACCACATGCCCACAGGAAGGAAGCATTCTCTAAGAACCCTGGGCATGTGGGTTTCTTCTTATACTCATCATGGAGTGTCAAGAGCCAAGTGCTAGGTGAAGATGTTTAAACAATAAAGGCTGAGGTCAGGAGTGAAAGGTCACTGTAGCCAAGGTTGAGGTGGACAGAGCATTGCTGCCAAAACTTCACTGGTGTTGGTTTGGGGTATTGGCAAGGCCTTATTTTCTTTGCTTCTTCTACGTTCTGTTTTGTTTCTAAACTGGTTCCAGGAGTCTTGGATCTCTCCCTGGAGAATCCCAGCCTACTTTAGCCTGTCACCATCTTCGATTAGCAATGTCACACGTGCTAGAAAGGTCCATTTGAGAAAAACTGACTGGATGCTTTAGCCATGTGGTCTCCAACGCACGCCTTCCAGCAAGGGAATCTCTCAGCGGTCCTCGTCTAGTTTGAGCTTCAAACATCCTACAAGAGAGTGGAGCTCAAAGCTGACATTCTGGATGTCAAAACTGAGATAAACTTGTGATTCTAGAGCATTCCGAGGGGAATCACATCTCTGTTTAGACCCCCTCAACCTTGCAAATATGAGAAAACCCATGCCTGTGTGGCATCTCGGGCAGGAGACCAGGTCAATTGGCGTCCACCCCCCCCATCAGAAACTGGCGACGAAGGAACAGAAAACGTAACTTCCTGTGAGATGGTCTCCTGCTTCACAGGAGCAAACGGGAAACTGAGAAAGTCCATGCCATAAACCTCTGCTCCTAATCAAAGGCTGTAAAACAAATAGGCCGTTCGTTCTCTCTAAAGGGGTAATGGATACATACAAGGACTCATAAAAATAATCACCTCTATATTGTGTCTTATCTTCTCTTAATAGGTTCCAAATTCTAACAGTTAGATGGATAGCTGTACTTGCATGCAAGATGATTCACAAAATTCACAGTTAATCAACATTTTCTAATTCCAGTTAGATACAAGAGAGTGATATATTTAATGTCCGAGACTATTTTTTAAAAAGCAAACTGAAAGGAAATGGGTTGAAAATGTGGGACAACACTTCCAGCAGCCAAAGAACATTTGATGCATCTGATGTATTAGGTCTGCTAATTAGCAATCAGAATATAGTTCCAAACATATCTGAAATTTAGCCATTTCCTGACACTCGCACTCCCACTTGTTCTAAGCCCCCATCACCTCTACCTGTGGGGCCACTTTGACAGCCACTGACTGACCCTCTGTCTCCCAGCTCCCCGTCCCGACACCACCCATCACCGTCCACCCCGCAGCCATCCATTAGCACCTTCCTACGACCTTCCAACAGTTAGGACATCAAAATTGTCCAAATGCGTCAAGAAAAAAGGCACCTCCTCACCTTCAAGTGTATTCTAACTATTTCTAAATGATGGCTTAAAACAAAAAATTGCAATGCAGTGTGGAGATTCTAACAAGTACATGAAACCCAAGATCCTCAGGGTATTTGGTCAGTGGGGTGGGGGGCAAGCGAGTGAGACCCTCAGGGTACACGGTGGGGCAGGGGTTGGAGTGAAGGCACAAGACACCATTTCAAACCAATCCTCACAAGTTTGATATTGCAAACCCTACAGCAAGATTTCCCAATGTGGAAACAATGAGTCCCACGTGGATGTTTATGTTTAAATCATTTGGAAATAAATGTAATTAAGTGCTCGGTTCCACGGCTGCTCTAGTCATCTACGGAATACTCAAGAGCCACACGTGTTCAGCGGTGACCACACTGGGCAGTGCGTAGGGCTGGCTTCTTTAGGACAGGCCCTGGCCGGCCTGGCCCAACCGCTCACAAGCAACTAGAGCTAATGCAATGTACTGTAAGCGGAACCGCAAAAAGCAGGAAATCGGGAGAAGGCAACGCAGAATAAAACATAAATGGGCAAAATAATAGACCAAACCCATCCAGACCAATACCCGAAGAATGGTAGGACTGAGAAGGCCCTGCATGGCGACATGCACATACTGGGCGGTGTCTGGCAAAGTAAGGAAAGGAGGACAATGAGAAGACAAAGCCTGGAAGCCTGGAAATATTAGTGTCGAAGAATTTCAAATGAGAGCAATAAAAAAGGAACAAAAAGACATTTCACATTCATCATGAGCACGAAACAATCTTGCTGATTACATTGTGTCTGCGTGTCCGTGTGTGTGTGTCCATGTGTGTGTGTGTGTGTGTGTGAGCATGTGTGTGTATGTGCATGTGTGTGAGCACGTACGTGTATATGCATTTATGAGGGGGCTTGAACTCCGAACCTCTGCTCTTGTTAGGCTTTTTCGTTCATGGCTGGACTTCTACCATTTGAGACACACCATCAGCTTGGGCTTTTTGCTGGTTAATCAGAGGTTAGAGTCTTGTAGATTTTTTTGCCCAGGCTGGCTTGGAACTGTACTCTTCAAACTTCTGTGTCCTAAGTAGCCATGTGACCCCTCAGTGCCGGGCTGGTAGGTACCCCTGTCCATCTGCTTTCATTATTTTTCAAAGTGGGTCTCACCTTCTCATGGTCTTATGAAGGCTGGGATCACACGTCTGTGCCTCTGCCTCTAGCATGGGGTTCTACTCACATTTGGCCAAGTTGGCCTCAAGTCACAAACCCTTTGATTTCTACCTGATAAGTGACTGGGATTACAGGCATGAGCTACCAGCCTGGCCCCTGGTCATGAGCCTAATAACCACTCTTCATTAGTACTGTAAGCAGAAGGATCAAGTCACGATTTCAGCTAGAGATTGTCCAGCCAGGTACCCACCCGCATATCAGAAATCCCCTTGTGACAGCTCCATGGCTGCAGCCTGGCCCCTCCAGACTGGCCCCCATCACTCAGGAAAGCCTGCTCTTCCTTGGCCACCCTGCATTCTCCTGTCTCTAGTACCTTTCCCGGGAGCCCTCCCCTCACACACACAGCGCCACCATCGCTGCCCAGGCCAGCGGGCTACATAGAGTGGCATGGAAGAGGCTCCCATCTCACCCTCGGGGCACTGGTCTCTACCAGCGAGCAACTGCAGCAGCACAGTACCTGAGTCTGCTTGGGGTGGAGGAGGCGTCTCAGAACAGCGTGGTCCTTGGAGGCAGGAAGTGCTCCTCTGCTGCCCGGGACAATCTCCTCGGGAGGAGGAGCAGGGGCTCGTCATGCACGCACATCAGAGACCTCTTCAGGCCACTCCCCGGAGGAGGTAGGCTATCATTTACAGAAACATCAGCTTAACAGCTTAAGGAAGAAACTCATCTCCTGGTCCCCACCCGCAAAGAGCATGAAGAAAAACCATGAAGCTATCATCCTTACACTCTTGGGACCTCATGCAAACCTGCCCAGGTGGGGAGGCAGCAGGGCAAGTCCCTAAATGTCAGTGTTACTCCTTCTACAACTAAAGTCAGAGCAAGTTCAACTCCTGCGAACTCGGAACAACCGGAAATTGACTGGTACTTAAGATCACAGCTGCTGATACAGGCAGTTCAGTCTACATGACAGAAAATGTCACATGTTAATGTCACATCTTTCTCCTCTTCTCCATCCCCCCCATAATAAAAGCTCACAATTCCTAATCAGCCAAAAGCATAAAAAAATCACTTTGAAAGCAAGGTTTAAAGACAGAGGGGAACCGAAGGGCCAAGCGAGTGGAGAACCCAAGTGTGTTAGAGAAAGTACAGGAATGCACGGCAAGCTTCCTAACCACACAGGCAAACACCCCAGTCCCTAGCACGGCCCGAAAGAAGCATCGTACTGAAGCCTGGTGTCAATTTAAATGCATGGAACACCAGAAGAATGCCCCCAACCAAGGCTTCAAACTTGTACAGCACATTTCCCCTCAACCCAACGAGATTGCCTGTCACTGCTGACACGGCTCGTCAAAAGTTATCCTTCACTGCCCATGGACGACGTCGAGGTCAAAAGACCAAGTACAATGGTCCAGCTCAGGCCTGGCTTTTCCTCCAGAGCAGCGGATATTGAGCTCTAAAATGACAAGACAGAGCAGGTTGAAACGGCTGACAAAGAAGCCGGAGCTGTCCAGGGCTGGTGATCTGAAGGAGAAAAACTAGCCGACGTGCGTGTGTCAGGGCTAAGGCTGGACTCTGACAGCTGCACAAAGGAGGCACGGCCAGCACAGTGACACAGCAGGGACATGGCGGGGACCCGGCAATCTCGTGGCATGGTAAGCGTGCTTGCTCGAGCCTGCAGAGCACCACTGCAGACCAGACCACTCGTGTACCCACACCCAAGGAGCAGCATGGGCTCCATTCCCGGAAAACGTTTGTTTACAGCACGCTGACATGCAGCAGGGAGGGAACCAACACCCAAACTCCACACGGAAGGAAGGACACTGAGGAGACCACGGCCTGGGAGGGATGGAGATCTATGGCTGAGCTGCTGGCCAGCGAGTGGAAGGAGGAGGCCTGTTCACTGGGTCCAGTGTCGATTAAAGGTCGATGGTACAGAGGGCCGAGTGCCACGGGCCACAAAACTGCCCACTCAAAAGCAGCTAGGAGTTGGTTCAAAATAAACCCGTGTTCTTGATCAGGCATCTGCTGACCAGATCTGCCCTGGGCCCCAGGGCAGAGGATGTGGGGTGGGGGCTGGTCAGCAGTCCAGCATCCGCAGGGCCCGAGAGCCCAGGGCTCAAGGCTGAAGTGCCAGCTGCCCCAAAGACAACGTGCGCAAGGTAACTTACAAACACTTCCAATGTGTTCTACCATTCCATGTGGTGGACGAGAGTGGATGGGACCTCAGGGATGGCTAATGCCATTCTCCAGCCGGCATGTCCTGGGCTTGGTCCACCTGTGTGCCGCCGCGGGGGTCAGGGGAGCAGCAGTGACCTTCTCAGACATGGAGATTTCAGGGCCAGTCAGAGGCAGGTCCCTCCCCCTGCCTCCACCAAAACTTTCCAGACAGTTGAAGAGGATACGGCCCCGGGCACAGCTCTGCGAGGCCAGCCCACCTCAGTCCAGGGGGCCAGATACTCTTTCAGGGCTTTGCTTTTCACTTCTTTTCAGTTTTCTTCTTCCAACTTGCTTTCAGGGACCATTACCACTCTGATAGAAAACCAGAACCTTTCCAGAACAGAACTGTGGGCTCCGAACATCGTGCACTCATGGTCTCCCTGTCACGGTCAGCAGCAATCAGTAAGCAAAGGTTATGCTTGAGGCCTGTGGGCCTTGCAAGGTCTGTGGCGAGGGTCGGGAGTGGGAAATGGTGTGGAGTCACCTCATCCATGGATGAAGCAGTATTACAGCTCGGATGGGACCACAGGGGACAGAGGAGGTCCTGGCAGCCTGGTGTTGGAATGAGGGTCACGGTCATGTTGGGTTTTCTGCCCTTATTCATGCCTCAATCCCACAGCAGCCCAGAAAAGCACCTAGTACCTGGGTTGGACATTTGCAGTGAGGCTTCAGAATGACCATGGTGCCTTCTGACAACTGGGGTTAGGACCTTACAGGGGTGTGGTGTGCACAGGGAGTCAGGATCCCGCAGGGGTGTGGTGTGCTCAGGGAGTCAGGACCCTGCAAGGGTGTGGTGTGCACAAGGAGTCAGGATCCTGCAGGGGTGTGGTATGTGCAGGGAGTCAGGACCCTGCAAGGGTGTGGTGTGCACAAGGAGTCAGGATCCTGCAGGGGTGTGGTATGTGCAGGGAGTCAGGATTCTGCAGGGGTGTGGTGTGCACACAGTCAGGACCCTGCAGGGGTGTGGTATGCACACAGTCAGGACCCTGCAGGGGTGTGGTGTGTGCAGGGAGTCAGGACCTTGCAGGGGTGTGGTGTGCACACAGCCAGGACCCTTCAGGGATGTGGTGTGTACAGGGAGTCAGGATCCTGCAGGGGTGTGGTGTGCTCAGGAAGTCAGGACCTTGCAGGGGTGTGGTGTGCACACAGTCAGGACCCTTCAGGGATGTGGTGTGTACAGGGAGTCAGGATCCTGCAGGGGTGTGGTGTGCTCAGGGAGTCAGGACCTTGCAGGGGTGTGGTGTGCACACAGTTAGGACCCTGCAGGGGTGTGGTGTGCACACAGTCAGGATCCTGCAGGGGTGTGGTGTGCTCAGGGAGTCAGGATCCTGCAGGGGTGTGGTGTGCTCAGGGAGTCAGGACCTTGCAGGGGTGTGGTGTGCACACAGTCAGGATCCTGCAGGGGTGTGGTGTGCTCAGGGAGTCAGGATCCTGCAGGGGTGTGGTGTGCTCAGGGAGTCAGGACCTTGCAGGGGTGTGGTGTGCACACAGTTAGGACCCTGCAGGGGTGTGGTGTGCACACAGTCAGGATCCTGCAGGGGTGTGGTATGCACAGGGAGTCAGGATCCTGCAGGGGTGTGGTGTGCTCAGGGAGTCAGGATCCTGCAGGGGTGTGGTATGCACAGGGAGTCAGGATCCTGCAGGGGTGTGGTATGCACAGGGAGTCAGGACCCTGCAGGGGTGTGGTATGCACAGGGAGTCAGGACCCTGCAGGGGTGTGGTATGCACAGGGAGTCAGGATCCTGCAGGGGTGTGGTGTGCACAGGGAGTCAGGATCCTGCAGGGGTGTGGTATGCACAGGGAGTCAGGACCCTGCAGGGGTGTGGTATGCACAGGGAGTCAGGACCCTGCAGGGGTGTGGTGTGCACATAGTCAGGACCCTGCAGGGCTGTAGGGCACAGGACAGTACTATCGGCCCCATACCACCACTAAATGACTGCATGCGTTTCTGGTCTCTGCATCTCAGGGATGAGGAGGTTTGAAGACTTGAACCACAGCACCCGTAGGTCCCTCCTCGGGCTCTGCACCTGACCCCCTGCTCCAGGGGTTGAGGCCAGTGCCTCCTTCCTCACCATCCTTATGTTGGCTAGGCCTGCACTCTCCGGCTCAGCTGGGGATAAGTGTCAAGGTCCCCCAATCTACAGATGTCCCTGAGGGCCAGCTAACATCTCAGCTGCACCGTGTCGGCACTGGCCTGCAGGGGCCAGCTCAGCCCTCTTCCAGTCACCTGCAGTGACTTCTAGGGCCTGCAACAACACAGGCTGAGACAGGAGTAGGGGTGGGGTTTACTAGAGCTCATCAGTGTGCTGGCTGGGATGTTCACATTTATTCAATTGGTTACTGGACAACCTGCCTCATGCCGGACTGTCCTGGGCCCCGACAGATAAAACGATCAGGTAAATGAAGGGTCTGTCTTTCTAGAAGCTTCATTTCTGTGGGGACAGGGCAGACAAATCAACATGCTATATACTATTCTAAGCCTTTGCAAATTCTTAAAGGACCAGAAAATACCTATAGTACTTTAGCTTTGTAGGCCAAACTGTCTGGTTGCAACTGTCCAATTTTGATATTGCAACAAAAAGCAGTCATTGGTAACCAGATGTTCATGGCTGTGATACAGTAAAGCCATACATACAAAACAGTCACAGTTGACCAACCCCTACTCTAGAGAGTCGACCATGGAACCGGGAACACAAAGCAGAATGGTGTGTGTGTGTGTGTGTGTGTGTGTGTGTGTGTGTGTGTGTGTGTGTGTGTGTGTGTGTGTGTGTAGGGGACGAGGGAGGACGAGAGGCTACTTGACAACCCTAAGCCAGAGAATGGAGTTAATCACATGCGCTGTTGGGGTCTACTGTTCCAGGCAGAGGGCCTCAGGGTGGAGCATGCTTGGCAGGTTCTAGAAATAGCCAGGAGCACAGGTGATGGGGCAGAGTATCTGGAGAGGTGGGGTCCAGCACACGGTCTGGAGGCCACTGGCTTTATACCGTCATGGCGACCACTTACAAAGCTGAAGGGACAATTGCTACAAATGGTGCAGAGCCTGGAAGAGCCAGTGTTTTCTGTCACTAAACATCTCAGGTCACCTACAAAGCAGACCCTCAGTGCTGGCCTGCAGCTTTCAATCCTCCTACTGTGGCCAACCACGACCCACACGGAAGCCATCTCAGCCCCAGGGCCCTTGTTCTCCATCCAGCGCTGGGGCCAAGCTTCCCTGTTCTCAGTGTCTACCCGCAGATGCTGTGGGCATCACCAGCCTATGCCTCTGCTGCCCCTCCCCAAACCTGCACGACCACATCCTTTTCTGATGGGCCCTGATGGTGCCCTGCACCTGCCCGGTGACAGTGTCTGCCCAGTGACACGGCGCCTGCCCCAGTGTTGCTGCATCTGCCCGGTGACAGTGTCTGCCTGGTGACACTGCGCCTGCCCCAGTGTTGCTGCATCTGCCCGGTGATAGTGTCTGCCCGGTGACACTGGCCTGTCCCAGTGTTGCTGTGCCTGCCTGGTGGCACTCTGTGTTCCCATTAGGGAAGCTCCTCCATGAGCTCGTTAACTCAACCAGCCTGGACCTGAACCAAAACCAGCTACAACCTAATGTGCTCCCCTCATCACCGCCTGCTTTGAGTTTGCAAATAAGTTGGTTATGTCTCTCGCTGTGGGCAGAGCAGCTCTGTGCTCAGTTCTACAATAGGGTAGGTAAAACACCCCTCCACCATCCAGCCTGTGGGGTCTGCAATGACTCTGTCATCTGGCTTGCAGGTTCTGAGATGTCTCTGCCATCTGGCCTGCAGGGTCTGTGACACCTCCACCATCTGGCCTGGGGGATTTGTGACAGCTCCACTATTCACCTGAGGGGTCTGTGACACCTCCCCCATCAGGCTTGCGTGGGATCTGTTACACATACCTCCACCATCCAGCCTGGATAGAGGGTGTCTGGGGGATAAGGGCATGAGAGCTCCATGCAGCCCTGAACCTCACACCCCACTTGTCTGGGAGAACCCTTTCCTGCAGCACTCATCACCATGGGTATGGCCCCAGCCTCCCCTCACTGGCTGGCCTGGGCCAGCAGCGGGCCTGGGCACAGAGTGTGGAAGGACGGGGCTCTGTGCGGCCTCCGCGGCTGGCTCTACACTGCAATCATCTGCTACATCTCCTCGTGCACAGACAGCAGAGGAGGCTGCTCCTGGACGCCACACCCAGCCTGCAGGTGGAGGTAAAGCTGCAGGACGAAGCGGGCTCACTCCTCCTGACTCCAGAGACTGCATGTCCCTCCCACACCACTACAGACATTACAGAAAAACCCCCGAGATAACTACCACACCTAAAATGTGTTTATGAAGCAGCATAAAGAGACAGGAGAGGAGGTGGAGGAGCACGCTACGGAATAGAAGAACGAAACTGGAGTGCATCTAATTATATGCAAAGAGATTACACCTTATTTTAATATAAATAAAACTTTTAAAGCATAAGATAAAAAGCCATGCCTCAATACACCAGTTTTCCAACAGAATACATCCAATCGAAATGATTCTCATAATTTCAAAACAACGTCATTTGCTTTATTTGAGCAGCCTGATTATTTAGACATTTACAATGGGACGAGAGTAAAAGGTTCAGTTCATCTTGTAATGAGAAACTCGGCCCCACGGATGCTGCAGCCGCCTCGCTAACTCAGGATTTCTCCCCACCAACCTCCCTTCCATTATAATCTGGCTCTATGACTAACTTCAAGAAGGCCCTCTGAGTAGAGACTATTCAGCACTCTGCTCGGGGCTAAACATTCTTCTGTGTATATACTAGTAAATTCAACAGCCTCTTTAACATCTGAGAACGAATTACTGACAAGTCATTTTTTCCCCCTCCATATTGCAAGTCAACGTGGCAACCCTGTTTTTTTTCTATTATAAACATGTACTATACCCCAGGTCCAAGCCATTGTGGACGCGGATACAAGATTCATAATGGCTGTCAGAATCTGCAATTTTCCCTTTTGTTTTATGAGGTCAGGCAATATTACATGCACTGATATATTCCATTTTCCCAGCTGAAAACCTTCTCATTTGTGCCCGACAGGTTGCGGGAGTCATGATTTTGCAACCTCGCATGTGAAACACGGTATGAGGGGCAGGTGGCTAACCCACATTCTCCTCTTGCTCTTGTCCACTGGCAACACTAAATTAAACTGTCAAAAATGGAATTGTCCTGTCATCAACAAAGCTATAGCTTCACAAGTATTACAACATCAGATATATTTCTAATTCTGCATTTCCCTGCACCTGTAATTTCATCAGAAATTCGCACTGGACCATGGTGAGAAGCTGTCCAGGGGACACTGGCATTGTGAATTCCTTTAGAGGTTTGACACGGCATTTCAAAGACAGAAATTAATGAACAATTCCAGCAATTTGTATTAGATATAAAAAGGGTGTTCAGCGTGAGGGCTCGACCTTCAGCAGGGCCCTTTAAAAGGGCAGAAATGCTAACACGGGTGTGACATGCGCGGGGAGGAGAAATGATACACAGGATACACGCATTACTCCAGGCAAACAAAGCAAAGCCCAAACTCCCTGGCAATAACAACCCCCTTGAAATTACTTACTGGTCAGAGAGTCTGACCACTGGCCCAGACGGCTCTGAAAATAACCAAGGGTCTAGGGAGACTTCTGAGATGACATTTGTGTTGGAAGGAATCGGGGTGCTTCAATCGCAGTGCTGTGGGGTGATGCGTGTCACTGTTAGGTGTGGCCCCAACAATCTTGCCTGTTCCTTGGTTAGGTCTTCCTCCATAGCTCGTAGCAGTAAAGCTGCCATCTTCCTCCTCGGGAGTGAAGGGGGAGCCAGCCCTCTTTGCACCATCCCTCCTGGATTGCATTTCCAGTCTGTTAGCTCCTGGGCAGATGAAGCAAAGCCAACCCCCCCCACCCCCAAACACACACCCCACCCTGGGACTGTGCATCATCCCAGGAGCCAGAAGTGCAAGGGAAGGGCTTGAGCCTCCTATGCATTCCTGTGACCCCATATTTATGAAGAGGCCTTTCTGAGCCTTTCCAAAGCAACCTGAGGTCAGGAGGCTCGCTGAGAGCACACAAGTACTGCAGTCAGCGATGGTTCTGTCTCATCCCTGAGAACATGCATTGCTATCGATCATTCTGCTCAAGACAGAAAGTTAAATCGAGATAAGGAGTCACTTCACAGCTTAATACAGTCAAACTGACGGAATATTCCTTTATTAATCCTCACTTAATATCACTTTAAATTGCTGCCATTATTATCTTACAGTAGACGAAAGATGTCGTGTAATTAGTCTGTATTAAGCCCTTTTTATTTATAAGGGGCCAAATAAACAAGCCCACTTTAATTACCGAGACTCCACAATCTTGATCTGAGCATCAAAATTTAATATGACTTTATTTCAGATTTCCATATGACTAGTACTGAAATTTGTTCCAGCAATAACAATTCTGCAGGCACAAATGACTTTTCATTCAACGTATGTAAATGACTGTCAGTGCCAGGCAGGGGCTCTCGGTGCCCACAGCATGTTTGTCGAGACCTCAGGGGCCGCGCTGCCGAGCGCCACGGTGCTCTAATGCGGCAGGAAAAGCCACCAATTACCAAAAGAGACAAAAGTCAACGAAGACAGGGAGTCTCCTCCCTCCCAAACCGTGTTCTCCCCACTTCAGTACATGGTGTTAACGACATACAAATTTTGAGGTCATTAAGTATAAACAGGCACGGGAAGGCAGGCAGGCAGGCAGGCAGGCGGGCAGGCAGGCGTGATGTGCCCACGTCAGCATTCCAAGTACCCTCTTAATCCCACAATGCAAGTTTCCGCGTTATTGTCTCAATTTAACTTGCATTAGTACCTAGCACCTTGATTACGCGGCCGGGTGGTAATCTTCGCCAGCACACGCCATCATTACTTATGTCAGGCCTCTTGAGTTGTTATGAATACTATGTTGTTTTACGAGAGAGAGGAAATTAGTGCCAGTCCCCTAGAGTTTTGGGTGCTTACCACAGAAGCACCGAGCGGCCCTGGCAAATCCCACAACAAACCCTTGTTTAGTGTCTCATGGAGATAAGGACTTTACAGCAACGCCTGTGCATAAATAACTCATGTCCCTCTTTATTTGTAAATGTCAAAAAAAAAGAAACAACCCACATCAGGATGCTGTAGTGCTGCTTGCTGTATGAACGCCGTACCCTGCGTGAGTCCTGCTAGCACATGCCACACACCAGTTGACTACAGCATCCAGAGACCGCAGGATGAGCCAGGACGCTCGGCACAAAACAAAGGCCTGTCCACAGCATGTGCTGGAGGACTATCGTAAAATGCTGTTTTGGATGTATTTTTAATAAAAACGAACTTATCCAATCCAGGGGAACATGAGGTAGTAATGCGAGCCTTTTCTCCGGAGGACAATAAAGTGGAAAAAATGTTGTCGCACATGGTATTGCATTTTCTGTGTTTTTAAAAAATGTGATCCACAATGCCGTTGAAAAGAATTATTTTCTGGCATTGTGGGGATCTTTGCATTGTCTGTTTATTCTGTTTACACAGCAAATGAAACCTACAATATGAGTAGGTGAACTCCCCAGAGAGAAAACGAAATGCAGGAAGGATGTACAGATGGGGCCAGGGGCCCATGAAGACGGAATATAAATCAGTGCACTCTCTACAGACACATCTGGAATGGAACGGGCCAAATAAATAATTTTGACATTAAAAGAAATTAAAAATCAAGCATCACAAATAGAATAAATTTTTTTAAAAAATAATATCATTAGTTTATAATGCGTTGGAGATGGCATTTAGAATAATCAATATATGAACAGAAAATACAGCCTGCAGGCCTTTGTGCTGCTTTCTTCTCTTCCCTTTGGGAGCTAACAATAATCTACTTAAAATATCACTCCCAACACAGTCCGTATCTTGTTCTATTTTTTTTTCTACTCTAGACACAATAAAGTTTCACATTTTGAACTTGTGTTTAATTTAGTAAAACTTTATAAAAGGATCTCCAGAAGCAAACAGACAATCCCATGCTGTTCACAGCAGGAAAGCTGTGGCCCAAACTTCAGGGTGGGATACCACTACTGTGTTTCTGCCCACTTCTGACTCCCGCCATCTTCCTTCAGCCAGCTTGGAGCAGAGAAAGTCAGGACAGGGACTCATGACAACACCGTGGAGGCTGGGAGCCAGGGCTACAACAGTGAAAGGTCTGGTGGTCACAGTCCTAAGACAGCATGGCAGGCTGGGGGTCCCCACTTCTCTTGGTGCAGCTCTAAGGCTCTCGGCCCCTGGGGAGGCCCCCGGGCTGGCTCCTTTCAGGAAGTGCACTGAGAAAGTGGGTGCTCCCACGTGACTGCAGATGAAGCCAATTTTGAGCAATGGCTTCTGACAGCCCTATAAAACCTGCATGAAGTGACCGAGCGGGTGTCGCAGGCCCCAGACCGACCTGGCTGATGTCCCACAAAGTGCAGGGTACGTGCCACGCAGCTCTGGAAGTGAGGTCCTCCGCAAAGGCAAGCCACTGCCACCCTGTCCTCACATCCACCGCAGATGGAAAGCATGGGTCCTTCAGGGGCCACTGTCACCGCAGACGGAAAGCATGGGGTCTTTTGGTTTTGTTTTTTGTCTTTTTTTTTTTTCAGAAGGTAAACTTGTTTTTCTGAGTCTTCCAACAGGCATGACTTATTTCAAAATTAAGTGCTAGGCTCCCTGGTGCTTGGGGGAATGTAAACTATGATGTTTTTTGTTTTTGTTTTTGTTTTTCCTGCAGACCCCACCACCCACTTCCATAGCTGGTTGCTTTCCAAAGGCCTGAGCAGCCCCTTATGGGTAAAGAGCATCTAATAGAGAGCTTTGGTAAAGCTTGCAAACCAGCAGGGGGAAGGAGACAAAGCCATTTCTCTCCCCGTCTCCTGAAATCAGTGAGTGGATTTATAAACTGCTTTGGTACAATATAAATACCAAGCTACAAATGTACAGAACTGACTAAAAAAATACCCAAACCTCCAGTGCTCACAGGCACAGGGGCCCAGCCCGAGGGCAGCAGGCACCCCTATCCTCTAGCCCCAGTTACATGCATAGGTTAAGAAAGATAAGACGCCACGGAAAGAGAGCACCATTATCAGCTGTGATCTGGGAGTCTGAACAGCACCTTCCAAACTACAGAAGCATCGCAGTTGCAAATTACATAAAAATAATTGATGATTTCAATACAGCACTTAAATAAAAGAAAGTTTTATGCTCTGCAGTGTAAGTGCTGGTATTTTTTGTACTCGACAAGCTGCCCATACAAGAAGCAGTGTGCCTAATATTCTCGCCAACAAAGGCATTTGAAATTAGCAATTGCTTTTAGAAACTTTAATTACAATTTTAAAATGCTATTTCTGCTCTATAATAGATTCCAATTGTTTCAGTATTATCTGGCTTGCAAATAAAATCTACAGTAGATGACAATATTCCCAGGATTAATCACTCTTGAAATTCTAATATGCTCTTGAAATACCAAATAAAAAAGACAGCAATGTTGTTGATGTACTAAAGCTTCTTGCTTTTTGCAGTTTGCTATTATTATGCATATCCAGGTAGAAAGTTAATTAACCCAAAGCTTAAGCTAATTATGATAGCAGAATGCTATCAACCCAACGCGCTCAGTCAGACAGCTGTCCAGAATTTCATTTGCTAATCATTTGTCTTTTGGCAGAGCATATGGTACATTTTCATGCTATCAGAGGAACAACAAACAGCTGAAAATCATTAACTAAAAACAATGTGCATAAAATCAGAAGCAGTTTTTTATACAGCTTTGTGTCAGACAAAAAGCCAGATCCTTGCCCTATAAAAATTAATGATTATTTTGGTTCTTGTCACTTAAAATTTTTAGCTGATAGGGCAATAAATATGTGACAAGAATTGCAGTTGCACCAGTTACCTGTTTATATGAGTCTGCAAAAACATGCTAAATTTATAACAAGGGCATTATAAGAAATAAGTTTCAGGAACACTATAAAAGAGGTCTGTTGGATGTCCCGGGGTTTGGCATTTCCTTCTAAGGGTGCCCTCTTTGTTTGCTTTATGGCAGACCTCAGTCTCAGGGCCCTGGTACCCGAAAGATGGCTTCTTTAATTACATGGTAAAAACACATATGAAATATACTTGCACATATTCCTGAAGCACTATGTGACATTTCTGAGGCCATCCAGAAATCTGTAGACACCAGGAAGACACATAAATCACTGAACAAAGTTCACGGGGTGCGGAGAGACAAGGGGGGAGGGGAAGGAGGCGCTGGGGGGGCCCAGGGCTCCACCCAGCCACTGAATGCCATGTCCCCAGCTTCCACCTCTGCCTCCTGACCACGCCCCCTGTGTATCACAGAGGTAAGTCCCTGGAAGCTGGAGGGAGATGGGAAAGCATCAGTGTGTGTCTATTTGGGTACAGGCACCCAGCACAATGAACACCCCAAAGTCTTAACCTGATCAGGGGAACCTGCTCAGACAAGACAAGCACACGAATGGCCTTCGCCCACCCGGGATGCTTCCCGAGTTCCCAGGTTCCATGGGCAGGCTCCCACGGGTGCTCTTAGCGTGTGGAGTCCTCCTTAATGGGGCTGAGTGCAGTGGCACTCAGGGTACCCGTACAAATCAATGTGACAGCATCACTCTACCTTTCACCAGTACAGATTCAGGTGGGAGGCGTGGCTCAAGTGGTAGAGTATTTGCCAATCAAGCTTGAGACTCAAGAGTCCAGACCCCAGCGTCATTCAATTAAATAAGTGAATGAAAGAGGAAATACATGAGAAAACTTATTCAAAATATATATGACTATATCATACTTGCTTTGCATGGATGCTAAAATCCTTTTTACCCCCAAAGAAAAATTGGGTCATTTGAGGAAAAGGTAAAACTGTTCTACAAAATGAGCATTAACTTTTGTCTTCCTGGGGAAAGCAAAGATCTAACTTGTGCACGAGGTGTCGCCAGTCAAAGGCTCAGCAAAGCCTGATTAATTGTCGGCCCTCAGAGACTTCTGCTGGTCACGGTCCAGTGAGCCACGGGGAATCTCCATGGTGGTGATGCGGTAATGTGACAACACTCTGCTCTACTCGTTCCACAGTGGCCACACAGGTAACCAGAGGCTTAGAATCGACCCCCTGGCTCTCTGGATGCCATGGCAGCACCCACTGCTTCTCAAGACGGAAGGAAGCCTGAGGAGACCTCTCCCTCTCTCCAATGACTTGTTCATCTGTACCAAATGACAGGGAACTGGAAGGAGCACTCTTCCTCCCCTACCCCACTCTTTGGACAGTCCCCCACAGGGGAGGCCTAGAAGGCGGAGCTGAGCCCGTTGGAGTGTCTCAGTCGGCACACTGGAGTTGACTCTGCGTGCTGTGCCTCGAGAGCCCGGAGCTGGCCCACAAGCTACAGTACACAGGTTCAATCACTCGCAGGTCAAAGGTTGATGACTCTTCCCAGTGCACTGAATTTTCCACATTTAAGTTTTTGAGTTGAAAAAAAAATGCTTTCAGATGAAAAATGCTGCGGCTGAGGAAGGAACAAGGGGGCGACATGAATCTAGTCCTTAAGATCCTGCCTTTTTCCCCAAAGGCTGCACACTCAACCCTGATACTGATATTAATATTAATTTGTCATTAATACTAATGTTTCACTAACCAACGAGAAGTATTTTCAAATAACCAATTTCTCTGGATAGCTAGACCTCAGGTTCCACTATGAAAAAATGTTTTCTAATGACAGATTTCAAGTAAGCCATCCGACAACATAGCTGGCTTGCGGGGCTTTCGGAAGGGTGTGGAGTTGCGGCCACATCTGAGATCCGAGGCGGCCACCCGCCTGCCATCAAACCCTGCACTACCCCGCCGCGGTCCCCGCCGACTCGGAGCCTGTGCTGAGGGTAGCCTGAGGGTGGCAAGAGCAATACAGACGTTGGCCTGTTTTCATTCATTTAACTTAGAAACACGCCATCAGTGAAAGGAATGGATGCTGTTCTTGCTAGTTCACTGAGCAAAAAAATAGGCTCACAACCGCCCTGCCAAGCTCCCTTTGAAGAGCTAAGTGCGCAGAGCACACATCTCACCCAGCCCAGATCGCCGCGCAAACTTCCAAATTGTTGGCTGCACCTCTGGCGATGAGAATGGGGGCTGTACAATGTGTACCTCTCCCCCGACTCTGTCCCTCGTGTTCTGGGAGAGAAGGAGAGAAAGGCCGTCATCTTGTTGCTTCTGAGGCCTGCAGGACTGGCAGGCGAGTGTAAAGAGGACACGGCAGGCTGTGCCATCACAACAGTTTCATCCATGATGGGGATATAGAGAAGCCACCGCCCGCTGCGGGGACAGAACATGTCCCTGGATGCTGAGTTTGTGGTTAGTGTCTGCAGTGGAGACCTTGGCTCCAAGCTATCACCTTTATCCGGATACGGGTCAGGTGTAATTGTGATGGGAAAAGTACTTCACACCTGGAACCTATGACCCACCCCCCGCGTCCTGCCTGGACCTCGCCCTGCCTGGCCTCCTGAGACGCAGGGTCGGCACTCACTCAGTGCACATCCCACAGCCAGGGCTCTGAGACCCAGGCCCGGCCTGACTTCCATCGTCTCTGCACAGCATGCCTACCCTGTTTTCAAACACCAACTCTTCACACCATCCAGCAGCGTCCCGCCCCACAGTGCAGCACTGACTGGGGTGCTTCTGCAGAGGGCCAGACAAGAAGTGGGGGGCGATGATGTGATGCCCACAACCGCTTAGAAATGTACAACCAGTAGCAGGGTGGAGTGGGTCAGGGGACTGGCTCAGACTCACATCCGTCACTTCAGGTCTCAGACAATGACCTAAAAAGAGCTTGGAGGACAGGCCAAGCAGAAACCACATGAGTTCTTCTTGAGAGATCTAGGGATCCTCGGGGTAGAGCGGAGCCAAGGCTCCGTCCCCTCCCTCTTTCTGGACCCACCTGAAAAGGAGGTGATGAAAACAATGGAACTACACCGGAGCTTTTCCATTCCCAAGAACGTGAGAGGAAGGAGCCGAGTGCATTTTACTCAATTCCAACCGTGCTGTCTGCGAAGGCCCCCAAGGTCCCAGCTTTCCAGTGGCAGCTCTGCAATTTCACGCGAGGGTGAGATCAGATGAACTTTCCACCAGAGCGGCAGGCACAACAATGGGCCCGTCTGCGGGGCGGGCTCCTCTGCAGCCTGGAGCTCAGGCACACACCACCCCGGGGCCTCACGTCCTCTGCCATCCAGCACTGTACAGCCTTCCCTGAGCACTGCCTCTGCTCACCACACGAGGCCAGGCAGTGGTCAGTTTCCCAGTACCCCCGGGCTTGCCCTCACTGTCCCCATAAGAGGATCAGATGGAAGTTCTGGGCCACACTGGAGACCGTGACAGAGGCCTCTTGTCCCCTTTCCAGCTCGTGGCCCACTTGTATGTGTACAACAGCAGCATCAGCACGCCTCAGTGTGATAACACAGCTCCTATAGTTTCATCCACTCTCCCTGTCCCACTGTCTTCATGAGGCTGTGGGACTCACGGCTTGGTGCAGCAAGATCAGTCTGACTGGAGGGAGACAGGTCATGCCCTAAAATAGGTGCCAGTGGGCAGGTCACTGTGCTGGGTCTGCGCGGGAAGGTCTGTCATGGGTCCCCAGCTACCCACGGCAGGCAAAGGGGACGGCAGCATCCTTTGCTGGGTGCCAGGAAAGACAGTTGTGAGTCATGATGGTTGGGGTTCATGCTATCCCCAAGCCATCTGGGACAACACTGATGCTCTGTGCCTGACCTCGGTCTCCAGGGGTCTTCAGACATCCCACCCTCTGGCCATTGCTGGACAGTTTGTGAGAAGGTATTTCCTTCTCCATCACTTGTACAAGCTCAGAGACCACCACAAGAAAGGTGTGCCTTGAGCGGCTGTTAGGGTAAAATTGTGTCTTTGACTTTAAGTCACTGGTCTTCCTTCTGCCTCTCAAACATCTCTTCAGCAGCACAGGGCACAGCTGCCCTGGGCCCTGCCCTCACACAAGCTTTTCCTCAATCTTCAAACTTACTAATGAGGACCCAAAGAGCATGAGCTGGACCTGTTGGTATTATTGCACAGAAAATTAACCCATAGATACCCAAAGAATGTTTTAGTGATTCATTTCTACTTATAAACCAACTTCATATGAAGTTGGATGGAATATTTTTGCCTTGGAAAGAGTTAGGGGCATCCCTGGTGTAGGCTGAGAGGGTCTGGCAGCCAGCTGGCTCCGTTCTGTGCAGCGGGCTCTCCACACGCTCTGTCCTGGCTGCAGTGGACGAGCACAGCCTCGACCACCCTCTGGTACCAGATCCTATGTAACAGCACCTCCCCATTTGCTGTGGACCACGGTGTCATTTCAGCACAGAGAGCAAGGTGAGGCCTTAGCATCATTCTATGAAAAGAGGACTGTCTGCCCAGTGGACCCCCACACCCCCATAGGAGACACCGCCCTCCAGGTCCTCTGGTCTAGAATGTTCCAGATGTCCAGGCACAGTAGAGGGCCACACTCCCCCAGGAACATGAAGCTCAGTGGAGGCTCCCTTCTGCAAGCCATGGGTTGACTTATTTCAGTCCCTCCTCTCCGCTTCTTACAAGCTGCCCACAATCATCTTCAAAAGAACTGCTTGAATCCAGTCTCTGTACCGCAATGCCCCAGAGAATGTGAGTAAGATTGGGGTGGGGTGGGGTTCACCCCACACAGACATAGCTTGTGCTGGTCTCCCCTGCACTCAGAGCTCTGTGTACCCCCACCATACCTACCCATGGGATGTGTCAGCACATCCACCCGGCCCCACTGGTGACTACAGAAGACTTGCTATGACCAGCTCTGGGTTTATTCACAAATATTCCCTCATTTGCTGATGGTGTGGTCATGGTGTAAGACTCAGGCACCCCTTAAGCTGGGGAGGTGACTGGGTAGCTTCCCTGGGCTGGCTCAGGAGCAGCTGAGCAGCACCAGGGCCTGTTATCCTGCAACTGGCACCCGAGTGGTCCTCACAAGAGGGGTCCCTGTCAATAGGAACATCAGGCCTGTGGTTCATAGCATTTAGAGTGCCAGTAATCCAGAGACTGTGAGCCCCTTAAATGCTGGCATAGCCTGGCTGGCTGTATCCTAAATGCTGATATCAGAGTTTTTATGGAGAGTTCCTAGCCTCTCTCAGTTTTTCATTAGACTGTGAATGGTAAATGACACAGTTTTCAAAGTTTACGTTCTTTTCCTTGGCCAAGATGCACAAAAATAAGATTCATATGTTCTTGCCTCTGCCAGCAATTCCATGGCTAAAAGCTACTCATTGCAAAATGGAAAGAGATTCTTATTTTGCTCTGATATAAATTCACAAAGTATATAGGAAAATAGGCTCACATTGTCTTCCTTTATTAAAATTTAAATAGGGCTGAGCTGCCCATCTAATGAATCCAAGTATTTGAAACCCACGCCATGGAGAACCACAGCTTTGGGTGTTTTCAGGGCAAAGATCTGCATGAGCACACCTAAGTTCACTGAGCACACTCCAAGTCACGGATAGAGTGAACTGCATTTTCACATTAAAACTAGTGTGTGCGCTGAGGCTGTGCCTCGGAGCAGGAAAAGGTGAGTCTGAACATTGCAGAGGGTGCGGGGATAGCAGGTGCAGCGTGTCCAGGCTGCTCACAGGTGTCTCAACAGCAACACTGTGGGATGAGAGCTGTACCCCCGGGGTGATGGCTCCCGAGCAGACCACACTCTGAGGTGGTGGGAGGCTGCTCCTCCTATCCAAAGCACTGAAAGGAGAGTCCCGGATGGACAAACATAATGGAGAACAAAACCCAAAAGGGTGGAAGGTGCTGAACCCCTGAAAAGACACCAAGGAGGTGTTTTCCAGGCCCAGGAATAAGTTCCAGGAATAGCTTGAGCATGCCCTTAACATACTACAGGTAAGGCTTCCTCTATCTGACTTGTCCAATGACTAGGTGAGGTCCACACAAGGTGTTCAGTCCTGGAAGGCACAATGGGAAGTTTATGTTTTCAATATTTTATATATGATGGAAGGCCATACAGAGGGCTCGCGCATGTCAACACAGAGAGGCCCCACATGTCAACACGGAGCTCACACGTGTCAATTCAGAGCTCATGCATACCAAGAGAGCTCACACATGTCAACACAGAGAGATCAATATACATCACGCATATCAATACAGAGGGCCCACATAGCAACATGGAGCTTGTGCATGTCAATACCTTCCTTTTTCCATGCAAGCCTTGATGTGAGCGGGAAAATGAGGCCCATCTAAGTTGATCTAAAAACTCAAGCAGCAGAGCGGGGTAGCAGAGGTAGAGGGTATCTGTGATCTGCAGTGGCTCATGTGTTCATGTGGGCGCCAAGCATGTGCTGCTCCTCAGTGAAGTGGCATCACCAAGGGGACACGCTCTGCCTATGTCTCAGGTGACAGGAGGGGCCAAGCTGGGCTGCCACACAAATGGGATTCCTCCAAGACAGCAAGGGCAGGACTGAATCCTACTCCTCAGATACCACTTTTAACAGCCCACATACTCTCTGGTATTCCAAAGGATTTGTCAGCTAACAAGTATGTATGAGGAGGGGGCAGTAGCGAAGGGAGAAAAATTCAGGCCTCATTGAGCCCTTATCAGACCTGGATAAGGCCATCTGGGCAGAGTGGAGTGACACCAGCCCATGGAGGCAGGAGTTGAAGTCCATGGCTGAGCCACAGATAGGAGGGGAGGGGGTTAAAGGCCATGGTTTGGGTCACAATAGGATAGAAGGGGTTGGGGGCCATGACTTGAGCCACAGGAATCCCAGTTCTCTCACTGACAGTGTGAGCTATCATGGCTGAGATGTTTTAGCATATTCCTTCACTAGGCTCTATGAAGAAGTGGACAGAGATGTCCTATCTAACACGACTCTTATCACTGACCTGTCGCTCATGGTATACACAGTTCTGATTGCCTTGCAACATCCTGCTTCTGAGCATCCTTCCCAAAGAGGAATAAGGGGTGAGGGTACTGGACCATGATCCAAGCTGGCACTAGGACAGGCAGAACTGCAGTCTTGGGTTCCCATATTTCACAAGTGTCTTTAAACTACTTTTCAGAGATTTATTTAAAACACACAAATGAAGCAAGACCTAAAACTTAATTGTCAAAAGTTTTTTGACCACATGAGACAATACAAGCAGCACCACTGAATAGCAAACAATCACACCCTTAACGGCTTGCTACACCACTAGTGATCCAGGAATGAGTTAGCTGGCAATTCTGCCCAAGGCCATGTGGGCTAAAGTTACTGTTGGCCATGTTTGTGATTCCTGGTGGTTGAGGCTCAGGGTCCCCCTCTCTGCTCACTGCTAGCTGGCAGGGTAAGTTTTTCTGAAGCCAAAAGACTGGGGTGATGGTCTCTCACTAGCCACTTTCTAGGAATTTCACACAGTTAAACACTGATTCACTACTAGGGGAAACTCAGTCCCAGACTAGATTCCATCGTGGAATTTTAAAAAGCAAGTCCCACGGGGTCCAACTATTTCCCTCTAAGTTACTTTCCTCTCAGATCATATCTAAAGTTGATTTAAAAAACCATAGTGCCTATTTCCCAGACATGTAAAATTCATACACAATGTATCTGTTCAAAAGTTTCTAGAGAAGCATAAAAGAAAACAACAACCACTATATGGGGCGAAAGATCAAAACAGCCGGAGACTGACATGTGGCAGAGCTAGCAGATGAGGACATTAAACCCATTGTTATAACTGAATTGTGCATCTCATAAAGGTACAAAGATATAAAACTGACAGAAAATTATGAGGACACCCAGATGGGTATCAACAGCAGCCTGGACCTAGCCATAGAGAGAACAACAAGCTTAAAGATATGATGATATAAAGTACCAGAAAGGAGTCAGAAAATAGTAGGAAAAACACAAAGCATCCAAATACATTCATGTGACTGCAGATGGGAGGCTCTGAAAGGCAAGAGGGAAGACATTTCAAAGAGCACAGTCAGGAGTTCTTAGAGTGATGAAATTTGTAACCTCATGAACTGAAGATATTCAATGAAACTCAACACAAGAAACATGAAGAAAACCTACACCAGGGCATGAAACTATCAAGCTAACACTATCAATAAAGAAAGAAAAAGATCTTAACAACAACTAGAGGAAAAGGAAGACAGCAGATTTCTGGCTGAGACAATGCAAGTCAGAAAACAGTGGAACAAAAGAGCTTTAAGAAAACCACTAACTTAAGATCCTATATACAAGAAGAATGCTATTATAGAACAATAAAGAAGCATACAAGGAAATACTCAGCATCCCTGGTCACAAAAAGGCAAATCAAGACCACTACAAAATTGCAGTTTCAGGTCAGCCGGGCCCATTGCTTTGGTTTGAGGGGAAGCAACACAACATGGCAGCAGGAGTGTGTGGCCAAGGAGGCTGTTCACCCCACCAAGGACAGAGCCTGCACCAGCATCCTTGCTCCTCATAACCGGGCCCAGTCTACTGGGTGCGGATGGTGCCATTCAGGCCCAGACATCAGCACTGGCATGCTAGACCGGGCCATGGCCTGTAGTGAAAAAGTCCAACCATCACCAATGGTACAAGCCAGGCCTCGCAGCAGGCATGCCCAGCTATCACTATACCAGACCGAGGGCCAAAGGTTTGATGATCTAAGGCTATATATCACCCTTGCATGAAACAAAAGTGCAGGAACTTGGGGTTTCCCTAAGAGTCTCACAGCTCTGTGTTTTCTACTCTGAGTAACCTTTTCTGCTCTCAGTCTAATCACCACAGCCAAGACATCACTCTAGGATCTCATTGACCCCTCTCTGTGGCTGGCACTTTGCCACTTTGCTCTTGTAGATCCACCATTCTGCTTTTGCATCAGAATTTTCCTGGTTCTGGTAACATACTGCATCATATGTGTGTCATGGACCACATACCGCTGGCTACAGCATGGAGTAGGTAGGGAGAGCCCTACCCATTGCTCTCCAGAGGCTGGCTGTGGTACCAAGCGGTAGCCCTACCCCTCGCCCTGCATAGCCACACCATTGAACTCCCAGGAAAGTCCTACAGTCTATCCTCTTCCTCCCAGTGCCAACAAATGTGGCCAAAGAGACCATTATTGTCAGTTCTGCATGTTTCAAGGGCATGGCAAGAGATGTAAGTGTGGCTCAACTGCTGGCTGAAATTCTTTCCCTGATGTACAAAGGAGGCAGCAGTGGGGTAGGCAGCGGATGATGACACACCTGTGTTCAGGGGCCACAGGGATGCTGACAGACACAGCTAAGAAAGCAATGCTGGGGAAAGGAAGGGCAGATACCCACAATGTCCCCAGGACACAGAGGATTCTGATAGAGCCACCTGTCTACTCTGCAGAAGAAGGCCAAGTACACTCCTCTACCTCCAGCCAGAAAAGCAAAAGGCTATCTATCTGGACCAAAAGCAGGTCTGAATTTAAGAAAAAGCAAAGGACAGAACTACATTTGGTTATATATATATATATATATATTTATAGATCTAAACATATGTATATATATCTATATCTACAGAATAAATAACTGGTTGTATTTGTCCCTTCACAAACATCCATGGGAACCCAAGACTGTCTCCCTGAACAAGGAATCAGGTCTGTCACAGCTTTTATTTGCACGTTGATTCTAGAATCTGTTTATTATGAGGCTGGTTAACTGTTTAGCTATCTGCATTTCCGTCTGATGTTAATTTAATGTATTACTCCAACTTAAAGCAAGTACACCCTGGGCAGTTCACCACCGGGTTCCTGTCTGCGGTGTATTATTTTGCTTCTCGTTGGCAGAAGCCATGCAGTCTCACTTCTTCCAGTTATTGGGGAAGAAGACAGCCTATCAGAAAGATAGAAGCTTTTACCCCTCTCGACTGTTCATCTTTTGTTCTGGCAATCCATCTCTTAGGAAAGATGGAATAAAGCCTATACTTAGGTATATCAGGTGATTCAGTGCAAGCATCTCTCACAGCCATGATCAATATTCTCATGTTTTTAGCACTGTTTTCAGTCATAAATATCCTTCCTCTAAAGAAGAAATAATTCTCTTTCCAGCCGACAAGTGCCTGCAGTCCATAGGCAGGCAGAAGGGCGGCCTGGTCAGGTCAGTGTGCCGGGGACAGCGTGCAGCAGTGTCCAAATCTGCTCACTGGCATCCAAGAAGGAAGTTCACAGAAGAATTCAGATACCAGGAGGGCAGTAAAGATTGAAAACATTCTGAATCACAAGGTCATCTACGTCAACACAAATGGATGGGCAGGGTGGGGTGAGATCAAGCCCCTTAGACACAACAACAACAGCTGAGGACTGAGTACTGGCCCCAGAGACCACACGGAAACTGAGTTAAAAGGTACACAAAGGCTACAAAATCTACTCAGGTAAGAACTTCTGGTGTGATGCGTACATGCCTGTTGGTCTCCATCACAGAGTGTGGAAATTCATGGGGGCTGGGGAGGGTGCCACAGGGCTCCGAGAAGAACGGCCAGTGGAGACTTGGGCACAAAGACACATGGCCCAGAGCAAGTCCTAGTCCAACAGCCCCTGCATGTTCATGTAGACACACTCCCAGCCCCAGCTCCTGTTCAGGGGAATGATTCTAGATGACAGCTTCCTTAGTTTTAAGGACCCAGACTGTTGACAATAAATCATGATACAATACTTCGCCAAGGACTCGGCAGAAATGCCAGGACTCCAGCAGGGCCTGGGCCCCCTATGGCCGTCCAGGGGAGGCTTTTGGTTTGGGCAGGGGTAGAGGCCTCTCCTCCACCAACTGCACACCTGAAGCCTGCGCTCAGTGGACATTTTAGGCATTCATTACTTGTTCATCCTCCATCAACCTCACCTGGCTAGCACTCCGCCCCATCCCACTCCAGCTTCTTGAAAGCATGTCATCAGGCCCATTGTTCAGTTGCTCTATATGCAAAGAGACTCCTCCTGCCACACTCATCCAGTTACTCTTCATTGACCCTCCCTGCTATTGCTGCCACAGCCCTGCCCAGTGTGTGTGTGTGTGCTATTAATTGCACCAATGGGTCTCACTAGAGTATTTCTGATGTAACATCAGAAATCTATTCTGAGCAGTCCCCTCCATTACTTTTTCTTCCCCTGCCTCCCTAATCCCCTATTAATCAAAAGCTTCCACTGAATTCCTTTCTGCCATGTTCATAGGTATATCACCTTCCATCTTTGTTTAGTCTTCATCCTCCTATACAGCCTCAAAGTTTGAAGTGTGTGTACATGTGTGTGTAGGACTATGTATGATTTTTAGGTCTGGCTTCCATGTGCAAATGAAAATAGGTTTTTCAACCTACTCAACATCATGTGCAGCTATTCCATGCATTTCTCAGCAATTGATATGGCCTGGATTTTCTTTATGGCTCCATTCATCTGTTGTAGGGAACATCAACTGATTCTACCATACAGCTATCATGAACAGCGCTGCAATAAACATGAGAATGCAGGTATCTTTCTTGCATACTGACTTATATTTCCTTGGATATATGCCCAGTGGTAGTATGGGCTCATCAGAAAGCTGCACTTTTCGTCCTTGGAGGAATCTCCATGTTAATTTCCACAGAGGTTGCACAAGTTGAATCCTCACCAGCCCACACAAGGGTTCACCATATCCTCACCATCCAGCACGAGGGTTCACATCATCCTCACCATCCAGCACGAGCGTCCACCACATCCTCACTATCCGGGAATGAGGGTTCACCACATCCTCACCATCCGGGAATGAGGGTTCACCACATCCTCACCATCCAGGAATGAGGGTTCACCACATCCTCACCATCCGGGAATGAGGGTCCACCACATCCTCACCAGCCGGCTCGAGGGATCACCACATCCTCACCATCCAGGAATGAGGGTTCACCACATCCTCACCATCCAGGAATGAGGGTTCACCAGATCCTCACCAGCCGGCACGAGGGATCACCACATCCTCACCATCCAGCACGAGGGTTCACCACATCCTCACCAGGCGGCACGAGGGATCACCACATCCTCACCATCCAGCACGAGGGTTCACCACACCCTCACCATCCGGGAGTGAGGGTTCACCACATCCTCACCATCCAGGAGTGAGGGTTCACCACATCCTCACCATCCAGGAGTGAGGGTTCACCACATCCTCACCATCCAGCACGAGGGTCCACCACATCCTCACCATCCAGGATTGAGGGTTCACCACATCCTCACTATCCGGGAACGAGGGTTCACCACATCCTCACCATCCGGGAATGAGGGTTCACCACATCCTCACCATCCAGGAGTGAGGGTTCACCACATCCTCACCATCCGGGAATGAGGGTCCACCACATCCTCACCATCCAGCACGAGGGTCCACCACATCCTCACTATCCAGGATTGAGGGTTCACCACATCCTCACCATCCGGGAATGAGGGTTCACCACATCCTCACCATCCGGGAATGAGGGTTCACCACATCCTCACCATCCGGGAATGAGGGTCCACCACATCCTCACCAGCCGGCACGAGGGTTCACCACATCCTCACCAGCCGGCACGAGGGATCTCCACATCCTCACCAGGCGGCACGAGGGATCACCACATCCTCACCAGCCGGAAATGAGGGTTCACCACATCCTCACCATCCAGCACGAGGGTTCACCACATCCTCACCAGCCGGCACGAGGGTTCACCACACCCTCACCACCCGGCACGAGGGTTCACCACCTCCTCACCAGCCGGCACGAGGGTTCACCACATCCTCACCATCCAGGAATGAGGGTCCACCACATCCACACCACCCGGCAGGAGGGATCACCACATCCCCACCACCCGGCACAAGGGTTCACCACATCCTCACCATCCACCCGGCACGAGGGTCCACCACATCCTCATCAGCATTGCTGTTGTCTGTCTACTTGGTGGCAACCATCTTTTTTTTTTTTTTTTTTGCCAGTCCTGGGCTTGAGCTCAGGGCCTGAGCACTGTCCTTGGACTTTCTCAAGGCTAGAGCTCTACTACTTGAGCCTCAGCACCACTTCTGCCTTCTTTTTTTTCTGTCTGTGATACCGAGGAATCAAACCCTGGTCTTCGTGCATGCTAGGCCAGCACTCCACCACTATAGTGGCCAAACTACCAGCCTGGTGGCGCCATTCTAACTGGGATGAGATGGAATCTTAGTGTGGCTACATTTCCTTCCTGACTAGAATTTATATATTATCACTTAGCAATGTGCGTTTCTTCTTACAAAAATGAATGTCTAATTCACTTGCTAATTTATTAACTGGGCTATCTGTTACTTTTTTCAGATTTTTTTAAATCTCTTGTTGTTGTTATTATAAGGATGAAAATCAGAGTAGTTATACAGTACCATGAGTCAGGTAACAAGTACATTTCTTTTTGAGCAATGTCACCCTTCTTTCACTCTCCTCTAGTTTTTCCCTCCCATTCCCAGCACAAAGTGTCTAAGTCATCTCAACTTGGAGTGTACTGAGTGAGTACCACAGCTTCGTGTTTATCCCTGGTCCCTCCATTTTTATACCCTTCCTTACTCCCCTCTCTGTCCCACAGATAAACAAACAAGACAAAAAGAAAAAAAATAATTCTTATTTCCATTTCCTAGAGTTCATTTTGATAAACAGTATTTCATACAATCAGAGGCAGAGGCATCACACCGTTATGTTCCTCTCCTAACTAACTTATCATGTTCTGGTGTACTTTAGATCTCCCTTCTGCATATGAGATAAAACACATGCCATTTGCTTCTTTGAGCTCGGCTTACTTCACTAGGTCCATCTATTTCCCTGCAAATGACATACATTCTTCTTAATGGCCATGTAAAATTCTATTGTGTATGATTCCCTTGTGTGCTAACTTATTAACTGGGCCATTTGTTATTTAGCTTTTCAGATTTTTGAGCTCTTTGTACATTCTGGATGTCAATTCCTTTTATGTTCAATTGGTAGTGAAGCCTTTTCTATGATTGGTGGGTTGTTTCTTGGTTCTGGTACTTATCTCCTTTGCTGTAAAGGAACTTTTTAATTTGGTGTAGTCCCATTTGTCAATTCTTGTGCTTGATTTTGGGAGGGTGGGAGTACTATTCAGAAAATAAATATTTGTACTTAACAGTTCCATGGTTTTCTCTATATTTTCCAGTAATAGATTTAAAGTCTCATGTCTTATTTTGAATTCTTTGCTCTAATTACAGTTGTTTTTTGGGGGGGAGGGGTTGTTGTGAGACTTGAAGTCAGGTTCTGGCTGCTGTCCCTGATTTTTTTCCCCTCAAGACTAGCACTCTACCAATTTTAGCCACAGCTCTACTTCTGGTTATATAGAGATTAATCAGAGAGATTAATCAGATAAGCATCTCATAGACTTTCCTGCCCAGGCTAACTTTGAACCATGATGCTCCAATCACAACCTCCTAAATAGCTAGTATTACAGGCATGAGCTATCAACACCCAGCTACAGTTGATTTTTGTAGAGGATAAGAGATGAGATTTGTTGCCTGTAAAAAGATAACCAGTTTTCCCAGTACTATTTATTAAAGAGGTATGTTTTATTCCCTCCTGTCAAAATTTAGATGGCTATAGCAGTATGGTTTTACTCCTCTGTCTTCTCTTCCACTAATCTTCAGGTTTATTTTTGTGCTGTTACCATGTTTGTTCGTTTTTACTATGGCTCTGTAGTATAATTTGAAGTCTGTATTGTGAAATTTCTAGCAGGGCTCTTTATACTCAGAACCTATTTTTTTATTTGTAGTCTTTTATGTTTCTGTATAAACTTTTGGACTGATTATCTTATTTCTGTAAGGAATGATACTGGAACTGGAACTTCAATGTGTATTATATTGAATCTGTAGATCACTTTTGTCAGTATAAATGTTTTCATGATATTGACTGTCAATCCATGATCATAGGAGATGTTTTCAACTTCTGATGTTTTCAACTGCCATCTTCAGGGTCCTATAGCTTTCATTCTTGGTTAATACCTAGTTATTTCATTGTTTTTGAGGCTACACTGAATAGAACTGTTTGCCCAACTCTTTTCTCAGCCTGTTCTTTGTTGGTATATTTAAAAGTTACTGATTTTTGAGTGATTTTATATCCTATGTTTCTAGAAGTTTTTTTTGTTGTTGATGTTAATTCTGTAAAACCCGTTAAATGCAATAACACAGCATCAACTAATAGGGCTTGTTAGAATTCTTCTTTCCCTCTTAGAATCCTTTTTATTTCATTCTCCTGCTTTATTTCTCTGGCTACAAATTCTAATGTTATATTGAATAAGAGCAGGAAGAGTGGATGCCCTTTTCTTTTTCTTGATTCTACAGCAAGTGATTTCAGTTTTCCCCATCTAATATGACATTGGCTACAGGACTGTGACACAGCCATGATTAAGTTCAAGTATGCTCCTTCTGTTCTTAATTACTTCAGATCACTTATCATAAAAACAAACTGATTTTTTTCCAAGACTGTTTCTGCACTCACATCCTCATCAACTTTTGTTATTGATCCTGTTTATGAGGTGTGCTACGTTTATGGATTTATGTATGTTCAACTGTCCTCACATTCCTAGATGAAGCCAGCTTAATCATGATATATGATCTCTATAGGTTTTAATTTGATGTGCAAAAATTTTCTTGAGAATTTTGTAGCAATGTTCATCAAAGAGATTAGTCTATATTTGTTAGGTCTTTGAAAGCTTTATGAATGAATATAATACTTTTTCCATAGGATTAATTCAATAGTATTCCTTTCCTTTGTATTTTATATAAGAATTTGAGGAGTATTGGTGTTTGGTTTTTATTGAAATGATAGATTTCAGTGGCCAATCTATCTATTCTTGGGATTTCTTTTGTTGAAAGACTCTTACTGCCTGAATGCAATGCTTGCTGTGGACCTATTATGTCTTCTTGGTTTAGTTTTAGTCAACTATATCTGGAATTTTTTCCCAATTGTTTAGGTTTTCCATGTACTAAAATATATGTTTTCCAAGGAGTTTCCTCATGATCATTTTGATTCCTTTATTACTTATTGTGATCATGTCTTTTTGATCCTAATTTCATTCACATCCTTCCATTTTTGGTCAAATTAAATACAGATTTATCCATTTTATTTTTTCAAAGAATGAGCTTGTATTCAATTCTTTGCGAAGTTTTTGTATCGCTACTTCATTTGTTATTTTCTTAAGCATTACTATTTCTATAGCTCTGGGTTTTGTTTGATACTGTTTGCCTATAAGTTTGATACTCATCATTAGATTAATTAAGAAGTCTCTCAACTTTCGTTGCAGGTACTCTCATAGTCATAAACTTTCCTCTAGTAATCCCTTTGCTATATTGACAAATTCCAAAGGTGTTAGTAGATTGTATTTAACTTTTCATTAGAAACCAGAAACTTGTCCTACTGTTTCTTCAGTGACATATTCATTATTCGATGTGTAGCTCACATGTCATGTTTGATTATTTCCTGTAGGATAATTTGCTTTTGGATTCTAGTTTAAATCTATTAATAGGTACAATATAAGTTATTTAAGTTTTCTCACATTGGCTATGAGAATCTTGCTGTATAAAGCAATGGGATCTGTTTTGGAGAGAGTTTGGAGAAGAATGTGCATTGTGCAGCTGCTGGATGAAATATTCTAGATGTCTCTTAAGTTTATGTGCTCTAAGGTTTCATTTAGTTCAGAGGGAACTCTGTTGATTTTTGGGGGGGGATGACTATCTATTGATGTGAGGGAGGTATTGATGTTTCCAACTATCACTGTGTTGGTTCACTAAATGCTTGGAAGTCCTGGTGTGTTTGTTTAATGAAACTAAGTATGCTGCTCTTTGGTACATATATGTCAAAAACTATAATTTCATCTTTATGGATTATTCCTTTTATTAATGTGAAATGATTTTGTATCTTTTGGTTTTAATTTGAAGTCTATTTCATCATAAATGATGAAAGATCCCCTGTCTGCTAGGAGGGTCCTTTTGCTTGGAAGATCTTTTTCCATCCTTCCACCCTAAGGGTATTTTGTCATTGTCAGTGAGATAGGTTTCTTATAGTCATCAAGTGGTTGGGTTATTTTAAGTATTTGACTGGAGCGTTAAGACCTTTAACATTCACTGTTAATATTGAAAGGTATGTTATACTTCCTGCCATGAGGTTATTATAATACTTGCTTCTTTACAATTCCTGCTTTGGAAATCTACGAATCTACCTTCTTCTGTAAGTAGGATCCCTCTAGGTATCTTTTGAGGTCTTAAGTTCATTATGTTTCATTTATTCTGCCTGTTTTTATTTCATCAATTATAAAGAACACTGGGTGTACTAGTCCAGATAATCAACCGCTCCCATCCAAAGCTTCAATTATGTCCTGTTTTCAGAAACCTGCTGTTATTACCAGTGTAAGTTAAATGTCTCCTCTCCTTTTCTGCTTTCTATATTCCTTTTTTCTATGTTATATTGTTTGGTGTTTTTACTGTAAGTGTCTGTATGTTTCTTTTCTGCTCATATGTGTTTGGTGGACTACAGGCCTTTCTTTCTCTAGGTTGGGGGAGTTATCTGCTGTTATTTTATTAAATATATTGTTAATATCTTTCTCTTATGATTCTTTTCCTTATTTATCCACAATCTATAGATTTTATCTTTTGATGGAGTTGGAGAGGTGATGTAAATTCTGGTGCATCTTCTGGGTGGTTGGTGGTGTTGTTGTTTTTCCAATGTCTTTGATCTAATTTCTTTGTTTTATCTTCAATCCTACATATCTTACTTTCAATTTGTTTTGTTCTATTAGCTAGTCTTTCAATTGGGCTTTTTATTTATTTACCTAATTTTTACTGTAAAAGTGACATACAGAGGGGTTTCAATGTAAGTTGGACAATGAGTACGTTTTTAAACCTCTTCCCTCGTTTTCTACCCATTTTTTTCTCTTCTGACCTTCATCCCCCACAAGTTGTATAGTTAATTTCTATAGTCACGATTGAGTGTCACTGATTATTTGTTTATCTTTTGTGTTTATTTGGAATAGTAAGCTTTCATTTCTAACATTTTGATTGGATTGTTTTTTTTAAAGACATTTCATATCTTTATCAAATTCCCCTTTCATATTCTGTATTCAAAAAACATTTAAAAAAAATAGATTGGGCCAGGAGTTTGGCCTAGTGGTGGAGTGTTTGCCTAGCATGCATGAAGACCTGGGTTCGATTCCTTGTTACCACATACATAGAAATAAGCCAGAAGTGGTGCTGAGGCTCAAGTAGTAGAGCTCTGGCCTTCAGAAAGTCCAAGGACAGTGCTCAGGCCCTGAGCTCAAGCCCAAGACTGGCAAAAAAACAGAGAGATTGTTAGAAGAATTTGGAGGAACCTCAATCTATAGTTTTGCTTTTTTTTGCCTGAAACTTATTATTGTACATATACTGGCCTTGATGTTGAGATCCTCCTGCTTCTACCTTCCAAGCAGCCTGGATTACAGGCATAGGCAACCAGGTTCTGTTCATCAGTATGTCTCACTGTCACTTACAACCCTGTGTATGAGTGTGAAGTATGAAAGGGGCCTGCAGAACTTTAAACCAAATCATGCCACTTGAAGTTGATATCATGGGAAAGAAAGCGGAATTTGTCATTTGACTTCTGACATTTGTAGATTTCTCTATCTTTTCCCATAAAAAATGGAGGGGATATCTGGACTTCATACCTGATTTGTAAAAGACATACTGTTGTTTTGGTGTATTTCTTCAGGATTATGCAAAATAAACTCCGTAAATTTTCTGCACCTCCCTTATATAGGATGAATAAAAGCTATTTCTGCAAATTGAAAAATAAAACAAAGTAGACGTTTGTGGGCTGCAGAGAAAAGTAAGTGCCTGACCATACACATGCTTGGCTTCGTTTGCTATGCAGGCTGCTCCACGACAAGACCTGGGCACAGTGGGGTCTCTCTGCCCCACACGTGCTGGGTATAGTCCACCCACCCACCTCAGCAAAGAATCATTCATCCTGTACATAGAAATGTACAGGTAAGCTCTCCCCCAGTAAGAACAGACTAACTCTGCCCATTCACAAAATGGTAGATGACACCTGAGAAACTCCCTTCCTGGCCGAGCTCCCATGGACGACTCGTCTGTGGAAGGTCAGGCCCCAGGGCTTCTGAATGTGCAATTTTAAGCTTCGAAAAGAAACTATTGTCTCACTGAAGCTCATCTGGCAACACTTTCATTAAACCTTGGGCACTCAATGCAGGTGACTGAATACTCTTCTGGATTGACCAACTGTCAATCAAGTTTCCTTTGGGATTCTCTGAAAGGCCATGAAGGTCTTTGGAAGTGACCAGAGGTAGGGGCCATTGACAAAGCCCGGGGACCACCCAGGTCTTCAACACCTATTGGTGTTCAATAAGCACCTGAGAGCAGACAGGGCTGCCTGTTCTTCCAGAGTGCTGGGTCCAGGAATCGTCATGAGAAACCTCTGTGAGTCTATCTGGCTTAAATAAATACAAATTCAAGGCCTCTGTTTAAAGGGTTTTTGAAGTGTTTCTTTTTTTTTTCTTCCCAAAGGAAAACTATCAAGAAGGTAGAGGCAGAGTTCAAACCATTTCCTGAACCTTTGTCACTTGAAATTCTTTTCCTGAAGATGACTGGTGCACAGAACAAAGATATCGCAGTGACACACCTGCCCCTGCGCGTTGGTCCTGATGCTAGGGTTGGTGCAGTTGTGGACTCGGGGACATTGTGTCCTCCGTATGGCACTGCAAAATGAAGTACCATCCAGGGTTAGGGCTTTCTACCCCTTCAAAATGGGAGGGAAGTCCACTTGTCAAATTACAAATACGTTTAATTCAGGATCTGGGGAAAATACTGTCGATCCAGTGGTATTGGAAGAACATTGGCATAAACAGTGTTAAACTCTCCTGGAAACTGCTTACACATCAGATATCACAGAGCTAATATGCTCAGGATGAATTACTGAAGTTAAAGAACAAAGCAGCAGGTCATTGTTTTCTTTGAAAACCTGGGTAACCAAAAGGTTGAATGTATTTTATTTTTATTTTCCATTTTTTTGCCAGTATTGGGGCTTGAACTTACAGCCCTGAGCACTGTCCTTGGGCTTTCTCAAGGCTAGAACTCTACCATATGAGCCACAGCACCACTTCCAGCCTTTTCTTTGTATGTGGTATTGAGGAATCAAACCTGGGTCTTCATGCATGCTAGGCAAGCACTCTACCACTAAGCCAAACTCCTGACCCCTGAATTTTTTTTTTTTAAATACTGAAATTGGGTTTAGAATGTGGATGAAAAGAAACATGAGCTGTAACCAAATACTTTGTAAAATTCCACTGTAAGTGCATGAAAGATGAAAGGGCAAAAACTAAAGCCAGACAAGTGTTAGAAAATACGCTAGACAACTAACAACTTCATAATCATCATCAACAATAACAACAGCGAATCTGAAGTAAACAGACCATGTCCTTACCTGACTATAGCCTGTACCAATGCTAACACATTAGGTTCTGCAAATATACCAAGGCTAGGTAAAGGATTAGCACTCAGCAAAGCTAGGTGGTGGGAAATACCAGATCTCCTAGAACTATATAACTTCTGGTTAATCTAAAACCATTACAAGGGGATAGGGATTTGGCTCAGTGGAAGAATATTTGCCTGGTTAAGTGAAAGGTCCTGATATCATCCCTCAGCTCTGGAAACAAAAGGCAACTAAAATCATTACAAAATTAAAATGAAAAAAATGGCTACATAGATTAAATATGAGTGAAATTGCATGAAAAAACTCAGAGAAATAACGAACATTAATGTGTAAAAAGTTCTCAAGATTCAATAACAGGACCAAGTAACTCAATAGCCAAATAAACAAGCCTTTTTACCAAGAAAATATGAGTTGTTAGTCAATTAAAATTCAAAAAAAATAGGTAGGCCATTGACAATAATCTAAATTTTAAATTGCACATCTCAAAATTTCCTGTACAGACTTGCCCAAAGATGTCTACAGAAGGTTATGTATGTATAACGACATGGCTTGAAATAGCTCCACCTACCAGCAAAGACATATCTGTGAGAACCTAGAAAGATTCTAATTGCATGTTAATAGGGCCTTAAGATAAATACTGGCTGCATGGGTGCACATACACAGTAAGAGGCTAGGCAGTTGTTGGGGAAAGTGGATCTTTGGGCCTTGTCATAAAACCACCGTGAGGGGATAGTTTCTATCCGAAATCACCATCATTAACTGAGACTTGGGTTTCAAGACATTTTCCTATAAGAACACAATTTTAATACCTACAGGAACCATAAGGACTTTTGCTTTCATTCGCTGCTGTTTCCCCCCATTCATCCTGAGCCACAATTCCAGCAGGGTCTGCTGCAGTCTAAATTCCTAAAAAAAAAAAAGCAGACCAATCACGTTGGGCAAAGTGAGCCCTGTCAGGTAAACAGCGGCCAGCTACTCCGCTAGTGCGTCTCAGGAAGGCCTCTGGCTGAAGGCATTCTGTTGAAATCAAACCCACCAGTGTCTCTATAAACCAACTGCCTTAAATGAACTTGTCTCAAACACATCATGTCCAGAAAAATAACTTCCCTGTGTTAATTTGAGATTTGAAGGAACAGCATTGGAGCACAGCATAATCACAACATTGCAGGTTTCTTGGCCTGACATGGTTCACTGAAGTATGCATTCACCTTACATTCACCTATTCCTCACACCCAGGATCCCAACAAATCCCAAGGAGATTTTTAAGTGATGTTAAACCAGTGCCCCTCACTAAAACTCCTCTATCTGCACCATTTTATTTTAAAGGAGCCCATGGATAGTGCCTGGTGTAGATGTGTTTATCAATCCCAGATGTACTGACTGGAGGAAGATTATAGCTTAATTAAAGCCCTAGCAGGGTCAGTAACGCTCATATGCAAGATGTTTCCATGGAGTGTCACTTGGGTACAATCAATTAAAATGTACTGTGAATTGTTAAATGGAAAATTCCAAAACAAGAGGCCCGTTGTCACACGGAAGGTTCTCGCATGCATTAAGAGGTTAATTTACACTTTGTTCCTGTGCATGCATATGAAAGTAATATTTATATCAGATATTCATGGCTTGCTTAGATGATTGATACCAATTTCTCTTCATAATATGACCAGCAAATAAAACACACAGTGGTTCTAATATAAAGAAATAACATGTGACAAGGTTCCCTAAAACATTTCTATTTTGGACCTCACAAGCTAAATTGCTTTTGCTGGCCCCTTCCACCTCTCAGCATGGTTGACAGACAAATTGATCGAAACATTGGAAAATAATATGCTTGCAAAATTTCTCTGGGTGAGTTTTCAGTCTTTTGAATTTTTCATACAAGAACAAAATGAAAGATTGCCTCCTTGATTTTACCTCCATTATGCGGCCCCGTCTCACACTACAGGAACATACAATACTTCAAACAGCAGCAGTGCGTTGTAAACAAAATGTACAACATTTTTCATAAAACTCCCAGGCCCTGGGAAGTTAAGAGGCCTGGAAGCAGGCATCTTTGCCCTGCAGATTATGTTGTTCAATTATAATGAATTCATACATTTGGAGTAGCCTTAGGGCTTCTCATTAGACTTAGGGGTGTTTACTACAGGAAATATTGCCTGTATCATTTAAGAAGTAAGAGGGCTGGGTGATTTGATTAGAAACGTTGACAGCTGAGGTGTGTGAAGAATGTGTCATTCACCTCCACTCTCCAGCTTCAATATCAGGATCCTTCATTTTTCATGGACTCCACAGCCTTCCATGAACCCTAGACACAGGGACACACACGAAAGAAACTTTTTGCCACTATGGCAGCCCACACCAAATCACGAAGGGCAAGCGCTTAACTCACCACTCATCAGGGAAGAAAGATACCAGCTCACAGGCAAGAGATGATGGAAATATCCTTAGTTCCCAATTATGATCATCCATACATAATCCAAACATAAAAATATCCCTGCATTGCTTCAACAGGCCTTGGCTGCCGAGTTTACCACCACCTCCATTCTCTGCTCCTCGAGACACCCCCAGCCCTCAGGCTCTTATAGGATTTTTAAATTAATGTCTATGGTACCACAGGATAGGCAGACTCCTCATATATTTAAATTTACACCTCATGAAAATTCTTATTAACTAAATTTTTTCCTCAATACTTGCAGGTCAAGAATCGATGAACAGTCAATTTTTTTCAGTCAAAATTAAACAAATCATAAAAAATGGCATAATTCTCAGCATTGCAGATTAGATTTAGTGGGCAATATCTGCCAGATATGAAAAACAGAACTCATTATGTTATACTAAAATAATTTTCACTGCAGTATTTTTATTTCACTTTATCAGCTTCCGTTTTGGTAAGCTCACTCCAGTATCTTACAAAATAACTCGTTTGGCAAGTAGACTTTCTGCTTCCTCGGTTTCCATGCTCTGGCACGGGAAGTGGGCGCTGACCAGAGCCAGAGGTGCAGAGAGTGGACCCCAAATCTCATGAGGTGACCTCAAGCAGCGCATCTCAGAGAACTGGACTTGACTGACCTGTGGATAGCTGGCTGGCAGAAACATCACACAGAGCAAAAAACAGGATGGGTGGGAACGGGGGCTCCCTTAAAAATAAAAACTATGTGGTGGAACTTAACACTCCTTTACGCATACTCTATACCTCTGAGTCTTGAGCAGGCAGGACACAGTTATTAGATGTGGCGACATTCAGAGCCTTCCCAACCCCAGGGACCCGACAAGGTCCCAGCACACAGGGATGGAGGATGGAAATAACTGGCAAAGAGAAAAGTGCCCTTTCCAAGAGAGAGAAGTCATGTTGCAGTGTGAGCTCCAGTCGGCACACACTCAATTACAGAGCACGCTGTGTTCAGGCAGCAAAGAAAGAGCTCAAATCCCCTGATGAAACCAAGAGGGAAAACATATTTGTGCGAATGTTTTATCATCCTTGAGTGCAAAATCCAATTCAGTCTGCACCCCTTGGAGGGAGCAGGAGTGCAGAGCGGGCAGTGATGACCCCAGGAACTGTGGACCAGAGCCCTGGCCAGCTGACCTGAGGCACATATCCAGCGGGAGCCTTAGACGCCATCTGTAAACACTTGAGTCTTCAGGACTTCTGGTCCCCTCCCTAGAAACACAGGACACACAGTCAAGAACGAGGAGTGCTCCAGTGCTGTCTTGGGCCCAGCAGCACTGTCAACTCTGGACCCAAAACAATGGTCTTTGGTGGAGGAGATCCAGCGAGGCTGTCTGGCAACTCTGATCACAGGACATGAGGAGCAAGGGAAGGAGGAGGTCCACCCAGGGTTCCACAAAAGAAGAAATTGTCCCAGGCGATGGACGGGGAGGCTCTGACCTAGAAATCAGTACACAGAGCAAGCAACCTGAATAAGGCGTGCCCTCGCTAGAAGAAAGCAAGCTACTTCTGAGGGCTGTGTGCGGGTTCTTCCTCCATGTTCACAGGCTTAGCAAGCAGGGTAAACCCGAGATCAGTGCACCACCACACCTGGAGATCCACCCCAGCTCTTCTCTAGAACAGTGCTTCACTACACCTGGAGATCCACCACAGGTTTTCTGTAGACCAGTGCTTCACCACACCTGGAGATCCACCCCAGGTCTTCTCTAGACCAGTGCTTCACCACACCAGGAGATCCACCCCAGGTCTTCTCTAGACCAGTGCTTCACCACACCCGGAGATCCACTCCAGGTCTTCTCTAGACCAGTGCTGCATCACACCTGGAGATCCACCCCAGGCCTTCTCTAGACCAGTGCTTCACCACACCTGGAGATCCACCCCAGGTCTTCTCAAGACCAGTGCTTCACCATACCTGGAGATCCACCCCAGGTCTTCGCTAGACCAGTGCTTCACCACACCCGGAGATCCACCCCAGGTCTTCTCTAGACCAGTGCTTCACCACACCTGGAGATCCACCACAGGTCTTCTGTAGACCAGTGCTTCATGACACCTGGAGACCCACCCCAGGTTTCTCTAGACCAGTGCTTCACCACACCTGGAGATCCACCACAGGTCTTCTGTAGACCAGTGCTACATGACAGCTGGAGACCCACCCCAGGTCTTCTCTAGACCAGTGCTTCACCACACCTGGATATCCACCCCAAGTCTTCTGTAGACCAGTGCTTCATCACACTTGGAGATCCACCCCAGGTCTTCTGTAGACCAGTGCTTCATGACAGCTGGAGATCCACCCCAGGTTTCTCTAGACCAGTGCTTCACCACACCTAGAGATCCACCCCAGGTCTTCTCTAGACCAGTGCTTCACCACACCTGGAGATCCACCCCAGGTCTTCTCTAGACCAGTGCTTCATCACACCTGGAGATCCACCCCAGGTCTTCTCTAGACCAGTGCTTCATGACAGCTGGAGATCCACCCCAGGTCTTCTCTACACCAGTGCTTCACCACACCTGGAGATCCACCCTAGGTCTTCTCTAGACCAGTGCTTCATCACATCTGGAGATCCACTCCAGGTCTTCTGTAGACCAGTGCTTCATGAAAGCTGGAGAACCACCCGAGGTCTTCTGTAGACCAGTGCTTCACCACACCTGGAAATCCACTTCAGGTTTCTCTAGACCAGTGCTTCACCACACCTGGAGATCCAACCCAGGTCTTCTTTAGACCAGTGCTGCATCACACCTGGAGATCCACCCCAGGTCTTCTCTAGACCAGTGCTTCACCACACCTGGAGATCCACCCCAGGACTTCTCTACACCAGTGCTTCACCACACCTAGAGATCCACCCCAGGTCTTCTCTAGACCAGTGCTTCACCACACCTGGAGATCCACCCCAGGTTTTTTCTAGACCAGTGCTTCATGACAGCTGGAGATCCACCCCAGGTCTTCTCTAGACCAGTTCTTCATCACAAGTTGAGATCCACCCCAGGTCTTCTCTAGACCAGTGCTTCATGACAGCTGGAGATCCACCCCAGGATTCTCTAGACCAGTGCTTCACGACACCTGGAGATCCCCCCCAGGCCTTCACTATACCAGTGCTTCACCACACCTGGAGATCCACCCCAGGTCTTCTCTAGACCAGTGCATCACGACACCTGGAGATCCACCCCAGGTCTACTCTAGACCAGTGCATCACCCCTACTGGAGATCCACACCAGGTCTACTCTAGACCAGTGCATCACCACACAGGAGATCCACCACAGGTCTTCTCTGGACCAGTGCTTCATCACACCTGGAGATCCACACCGGGTCTTCTCTAGACCAGTGAATCACCACACCTGGAGATCCACCCCAGGTATTCTCTACAACTGTGCATCACCACACTTGGAGATCCACCCCAGGTCTTCTCTAGACCAGTACCTCATGACACCTGGAGATTCACCACAGGTCTTCTCTAGACCACTGCATCACCACACCTGCAGATCCACCCCAGGTCTTCTCTAGATCAGTGCTTCATGACACCTGAAGATCCACCACAGGTCTTCTCTAGACGAGTGTTTCACCACACCTGGAGATCCACCCGAGGTCATCTCTAGACCAGTGCTTCACCAGACCTGGAGAACCACCCCAGGTATTCTCTAGACCAGTGCTTCACCACACCTGGAGATCCACCCCAGGTCTTCTCCAGACCAGTGCTTCCTCACACCTAGAGATCCATCCCAGGTCTTCTCTAGACCAGTGCTTCACCACACCTGGAGATCCACCCCAGGTCTTCTCTAGACCAGTGCTTCACCACACCTGGAGATCCACACCAGGTCTTCTCTAGACCAGTGTTTCACAACACCAGGGGATCCACCACAGGTCTTCTCTAGACCAGTGCTTCACCACACCTGGAGATCCACCCCAGGTCTTCTCTAGACCAGTGCTTCACCACACCTGGAGATCCACCCCAGGTCTTCTCCAGACCAGTGCTTCCTCACACCTGAAGATCCATCCCAGGTCTTTTCTAGATCAGTGCTTCACAACACCTGGAGATCCACCCCAGGTCTTCTCTAGACCAGGGCTTCACCACACCTGGAGATCCACCCCAGGTCTACTCTAGACCAGTGTTCATGATACCTGGAGATCCACCCCAGGTCTTCTCTACACCAGTACTTCACCACAACTGGAGATCCACCCCAGGTCTTCTCTACAGCAGTGCTTCACCACACCTGGAGATCCACCCGAGGTCTTCTCTAGACCAGTGCATCACCACACCTGGAGATCCACCCCAGGTCTTCTCTAGACCAGTGCTTCACCACACCTGGAGATCCACCCCAGGTCCTCTCTAGACCAGTGCTTCACCACACCTGGAGATCCACCACAGGTCTTCTCTAGACCAGTGTTTTATGATACCTAGAGATCCACCACAGGTCTTCTCTAGACCAGTGTTACACCACACCTGCAGATCCACCCCAGGGCTTCTCTAGACCAGTGTTTCACCACACCTGGACATCCACCCCAGGTCTTCTCTAGGCCAGTGTTTCATGATACCTAGAGATCCATCCTAGGTCTTCTCTAGACTGGTGCTTCACCACACCTGGAGATCCACCCCAGGTCTTCTCTAGGCCAGTGTTTCATGATACCTAGAGATCCATCCCAGGTCTTCTCTAGACTAGTACTTCACCACACCTGGAGATCCACCCCAGGTCTTCTGTACACCAGTGCTTCACCACACCTGGAAATCCACCCCAGGTCTTCTCTAGACCAGTGCTTCACCACACGTAGAGATCCACCCCAGGTCTTCTGTAGACCAGTGCTTCACCACACCTGGAGATCCACCCCATGTCTTCTCTAGACCAGTGCTTCACCACATGTGGAGATCCACCCCAGGTCTTCTCTGGACCGGTGCTTCACCACACGTGGAGATCCACCCCAGGTCTTCTGTAGACCAGTGCTTCACCACACCTGGAGATCCACCCCAGGTCTTCTCTAGACCGGTGCTTCACCACACCTGGAGATCCACCCCAGGTCTTCTGTAGACCGGTGCTTCACCACACCTGGAGATCCACCCCAGGTCTTCTCTAGACCAGTGCTTCACTACACCTGGAGATCCACCCCAGGTCTTCTCCATACCAGTGCTTCACCACACCTGGAGATCCACCCCAGGTCTTCAAAAGACCAGTGCTTCACCACACCTGGAGATCCACCCCAGGTCTTCTCTAGACCGGTGCTTCACCACACCTGGAGATCCACCCCAGGTCTTCTGTAGACCGGTGCTTCACCACACCTGGAGATCCACCCCAGGTCTTCTCTAGACCAGTGCTTCACTACACCTGGAGATCCACCCCAGGTCTTCTCCATACCAGTGCTTCACCACACCTGGAGATCCACCCCAGGTCTTCAAAAGACCAGTGCTTCACCACACCTGGAGATCCACCCCCCGGTCTTCTTTACACCAGTGCTTCACCACACCTGGAGATCCACCCCAGGTCTTCTCCAGACCAGTGCTTCACCACACCAGGAGATCCACCCCCGGTCTTTTCTAGACCAGTGCATCACCCCACCTGGAGATCCACCCCAGGTCTTCTCTAGACCAGCGCTTCACCACACCTGGAGATCCACCCCAGGTCTTCTCTAGACCAGTGTTTCATGATACCTGGAGATCCACCCCAGGTCTTCTTTAGACCAGTGCTTCACCACACCTGGAGATCCACCCCAGGTCTTCTCTACACTAGTGCTTCACCACACCTGGAGATCCACCACAGGTCTTCTCTAGACCAGTGCTTCACCACACCTGGAGATCCACCCCAGGTCTTCTTTAGACCAGTGCTTCACCACACCTGGAGATCCACCCCAGGTCTTCTCTACACTAGTGCTTCACCACACCTGGAGATCCACCCCAGGTCTTCTCTAGACCAGTGCTTCACCACACCTGGAGATCCACCCCAGGTCTTCTCTAGAACAGTGCATCACCACACCTGGAGATCCACCCCAGGTCTTCCCTAGACCAGTGCATCATGACACCTGGAGATCCACCCCAGGTCTTCTCCAGACCAGTGCTTCTCCACACCTGGAGATGCACCCCAGATCTTCTCTAGACCAGTGCTTCCCCACACCTGGAGATACAGCCCTGGTCTTCTCTAGACCAGTGCTTCACCAAACCTGGAGATCAACCACAGGTCTTCTGTAGACCAGTGCTTCACCACACCTGGAGGTCCACCCCAGGTCTTCTCTAGACCAGTGCTTCACCACACCTGGAGATCCACCCCAGGCTTTCTCTAGACCGGTGCTTCACCACACCTGGAGATCCACCCCAGGTCTACTTTAGACCATTGCTTCACCACACGTGGACATCCACCCCAGGCCTTCTCTACACCAGTGCATCATGACACCTGGAGATCCACCCCAGGTCTTCCCCAGACCAGTGCTTCACCACACCTGGAGATTCAACCCAGATCTTCTCTAGACCAGTGCTTCCCCACACCTGGATATACAGCCCAGGTCTTCTCTAGACCAGTGCATCACCACACCTGGAGATCCACCCCAGGTCTTCTCTAGACCAGTGCTTCACCACACCTGGAGATCCACCACAGGTCTTCTGTAGACCAGTGCTTCACAACACCTGGAGATCCACCCCTGGTCTTCTCTAGACCAGTGCTTCACCACACCTGGAGATCCACCCCAGGTCTTCTCCAGACCAGTGTTTCCTCACACCTAGAGATCCATCCCAGGTCTTCTCTAGACCAGTGCTTCAGCACAACTGGAGATCCACCCCAGGTCTTCTCTAGACCAGTGCTTCACCACACCTGGAGATCCACACCAGGTCTTCTCTAGACCAGTGTTTCACAACACCAGGGGATCCACCACAGGTCTTCTCTAGACCAGTGCTTCACCACACCTGGAGATCCACCCCAGGTCTTCTCTAGACCAGTGCTTCACCACACCTGGAGATCCACCCCAGGTCTTCTCCAGACCAGTGCTTCCTCACACCTGAAGATCCATCCCAGGTCTTCTCTAGATCAGTGCTTCACAACACCTGGAGATCCACCCCAGGTCTTCTCTAGACCAGGGCTTCCCCACACCTGGAGATCCACGCCAGGTCTTCTCTAGACCAGTGTTCATGATACCTGGAGATCCACCCCAGGTCTTCTCTACACCAGTACTTCACCACAACTGGAGATCCACCCCAGGTCTTCTCTACAGCAGTGCTTCACCACACCTGGAGATCCACCCGAGGTCTTCTCTAGACCAGTGCATCACCACACCTGGAGATCCACCCCAGGTTTTCTCTAGACCAGTGCTTCACCACACCTGGAGATCCACCCCAGGTCCTCTCTAGACCAGTGCTTCACCACACCTGGATATCCACCACAGGTCTTCTCTAGACCAGTGTTTTATGATACCTGGAGATCCACCACAGGTCTTCTCTAGACCAGTGTTACACCACACCTGGAGATCCACCCCAGGGCTTCTCTAGACCAGTGCTTCACCACACCTGGAGATCCACCCCAGGTCTTCTCTAGGCCAGTGTTTCATCATACCTAGAGATCCATCCTAGGTCTTCTCTAGACCAGTGCTTCACCACACCTGGAGATCCACCCCAGGTCTTCTCTAGGCCAGTGTTTCATGATACCTAGAGATCCATCCCAGGTCTTCTCTAGACTAGTGCTTCACCACACCTGGAGATCCACCCCAGGTCTTCTGTACACCAGTGCTTCACCACACCTGGATATCCACCCCAGGTCTTCTCTAGACCAGTGCTTCACCACACGTAGAGATCCACTCAAGGTCTTCTGTAGACCAGTGCTTCACCACACCTGGAGATCCACCCCATGTCTTCTCTAGACCAGTGCTTCACCACATGTGGAGATCCGCCCCAGGTCTTCTCTGGACCGGTGCTTCACCACACGTGGAGATCCACCCCAGGTCTTCTGTAGACCAGTGCTTCACCACACCTGGACATCCACCCCAGGTCTTCTCTAGACAGGTGCTTCACCACACCTGGAGATCCACCCCAGGTCTTCTCTAGACCGGTGCTTCACCACACCTGGAGATCCACCCCAGGTCTTCTCTAGACCGGTGCTTCACTACACCTGGAGATCCATCTCAGGTCTTCTCCATACCAGTGCTTCACTACACCTGGAGATCCACCCCAGGTCTTCTACAGACCAGTGCTTCACCACACCTGGAGATCCACCCCAGGTCTTCTGTAGACCAGTGCTTCACCACACCTGGAGATCCACCCCCAAGTCTTCTCTAGACCAGTGCTTCACCACACCTGGAGATCCACCCCAGGTCTTCTCCAGACCAGTGCTTCACCACACCAGGAGATCCACCCCCGGTCTTCTCTAGACCAGTGCATCACCACACCTGGAGATCCACCCCAGGCCTTCTCTAGACCAGTGCTTCACCACACCTGGAGATCCACCCCAGGTCTTCTCTAGACCAGTGTTTCATGATACCTGGAGATCCATCCCAGGTCTTCTCCAGACCAGTGCTTCACCACACATGGAGATCCACCCCAGGTCTTCTCTAGACCAGTGCTTCACCACACCTGGAGATCCACCCCAGGTCTTCTTTAGACCAATGCTTCACCACACCTGGAGATCCACCCCAGGTCTTCTCTACACTAGTGCTTCACCACACCTGGAGATCCACACCAGGTCTTCTCTAGACCAGTGCTTCACCACACCGGGAGATCCACCCCAGGTCTTCTCTAGACCAGTGCATCACCACACCTGGAGATCTACCCCAGGTCTTCTCTAGACCAGTGCTTCACCAAACCTGGAGATCAACCACAGGTCTTCTGTAGACCAGTGCTTCACCACACCTGGAGATCCACCCCAGGTCTTCTCTAGACTAGTGCTTCACCACACCTGGAGATCCACCCCAGGTCTACTTTACACCATTGCTTCACCAAACCTGGACATCCACCCCAGGTCTTCTCTAGAACAGTGCATCATGACACCTGGAGATCCACCCCAGGTCTTCCCCAGACCAGTGCTTCTCCACACCTGGAGATGCACCCCAGATCTTCTCTAGACCAGTGCTTCCCCACACCTGGATATACAGCCCAGGTCTTCTCTAGACCAGTGCATCACCACACCGGGAGATCCACCCCAGGTCTTCTCTAGACCACTGCTTCACCACACCTGGAGATCCACCCCAGGTCTTCTCTAGGCCAGTGTTTCATCATACCTAGAGATCCATCCTAGGTCTTCTCTAGACCAGTGCTTCACCACACCTGGAGATCCACCCCAGGTCTTCTCTAGGCCACTGTTTCATGATACCTAGAGATCCATCCCAGGTCTACTCTAGACTAGTGCTTCACCACACCTGGAGATCCACCCCTGGTCTTCTGTACACCAGTGCTTCACCACACCTGGATATCCACCCCAGGTCTTCTCTAGACCAGTGCTTCACCACACATAGAGATCCACCCAAGGTCTTCTGTAGACCAGTGCTTCACCACACCTGGAGATCCACCCCATGTCTTCTCTAGACCAGTGCTTCACCACATGTGGAGATCCACCCCACGTCTTCTCTGGACCGGTGCTTCAACACACGTGGAGATCCACCCCAGGTCTTCTCTAGACCGGTGCTTCACCACACCTGGAGATCCACCCCAGGTCTTCTCTAGACCAGTGCTTCACTACACCTGGAGATCCATCTCAGGTCTTCTCCATACCAGTGCTTCACTACACCTGGAGATCCACCCCAGGTCTTCTACAGACCAGTGCTTCACCACACCTGGAGATCCACCCCAGGTCTTCTGTAGACCAGTGCTTCACCACACCTGGAGATCCACCCCCAAGTCTTCTCTAGACCAGTGCTTCACCACACCTGGAGATCCACCCCAGGTCTTCTCCAGACCAGTGCTTCACCACACCAGGAGATCCACCCCCGGTCTTCTCTAGACCAGTGCATCACCACACCTGGAGATCCACCCCAGGCCTTCTCTAGACCAGTGCTTCACCACACCTGGAGATCCACCCCAGGTCTTCTCTAGACCAGTGTTTCATGATACCTGGAGATCCATCCCAGGTCTTCTCCAGACCAGTGCTTCACCACACATGGAGATCCACCCCAGGTCTTCTCTAGACCAGTGCTTCACCACACCTGGAGATCCACCCCAGGTCTTCTTTAGACCAATGCTTCACCACACCTGGAGATCCACCCCAGGTCTTCTCTACACTAGTGCTTCACCACACCTGGAGATCCACACCAGGTCTTCTCTAGACCAGTGCTTCACCACACCTGGAGATCCACCCCAGGTCTTCTCTAGACCAGTGCATCACCACACCTGGAGATCCACCCCAGGTCTTCTCTAGACCAGTGCTTCACCAAACCTGGAGATCAACCACAGGTCTTCTGTAGACCAGTGCTTCACCACACCTGGAGATCCACCCCAGGTCTTCTCTAGACTAGTGCTTCACCACACCTGGAGATCCACCCCAGCCTTCTCTAGACCGGTGCTTCACCACAACTGGAGATCCACCCCAGGTCTACTTTACACCATTGCTTCACCACACCTGGACATCCACCCCAGGTCTTCTCTAGAACAATGCATCATGACACCTGGAGGTCCACCCCAGGTCTTCCCCAGACCAGTGCTTCTCCACACCTGGAGATGCACCCCAGATCTTCTCTAGACCAGTGCTTCCCCACACGTGGATATACAGCCCAGGTCTTCTCTAGACCAGTGCATCACCACACCGGGAGATCCACCCCAGGTCTTCTCTAGACCAGTGCTTCACCACACCTGGAGATCCACCACAGGTCTTCTGTAGACCAGTGCTTCACAACACCTGGAGATCCACCCCTAGTCTTCTCTAGACCAGTGCTTCACCACACCTGGAGATCCGCCCCTGGTCTTCTGTAGACCACTGCTTCACCACACCTGAAGATCCACCTCAGGTCTTCTCTAGACCACTGCTTCACCACACCTAAAGATCCACCCCAGGTCTTCTCTAGACCAGTGCTTCACCACACCTGGAGATCCACCACAGATCTTCTGTAGACCAGTGCTTCACAACACCTGGAGATCCACCCCTGGTCTTCTCTAGACCAGTGCTTCACCACACCTGGAGATCCACCCCAGGTCTTCTCTAGACCAGTGCTTCACCACACCTGGAGATCCACCCCAGGTCTTCTCTAGACCAGTGCTTCACCACACCTGGAGATCCACCCCAGGTCTTCTCTAGACCAGTGCTTCACCACACCTGGAGATCCACCCCAGGCCTTCTCTGGACCGGTGCTTCACCACACCTGGAGATCCACCCCAGGTCTTCTCTAGACCGGTGCTTCACCACACCTGGAGATCCACCCCAGCTCTTATCTAGACCAGTGCATCACCACACCTGGTGATCCACCCAAGGTCTACTCTAGACCAGTGCATCACCACACCTGGAGATCCACCCCAGGTCTTCTCTAGACCAGTGCATCACCACACCTGGAGATCCACCCCAGGTCTTCTCTAGACCAGTGCTTCACCACACCTGGAGATCCACCCCAGGTCTTCTCTAGACCAGTACATCACCACACTTGGAGTTCCACCCCAGGTCTTCTCTAGACCAGTGCTTCATGACACCTGGAGATCCACCACAGGTCTTCTCTAGACCAGGGCTTCACCACAGCTGGAGATACAGCCCAGGTCTTCTCTAGACCAGAGCTTCACCACACCTTGAGATCCACTCCAGGTCTTTGCTAGACCAGTGTTTCCTACTCCTGTAGATCCACCCCAGGTCTTCTCTAGACCAGTGCTTCACCACACCTGGAGATCCACCACTGGTCTTCTCTAGACCAGTGCTTCACGACACCTGGAGATCCACCCCAGGTCTTCTCTAGACCAGTGCTTCACCACATCTGGAGATCCACCCCAGGTCTTCTGTACACCAGTGCTGCACCACACCTGGATATCCACCCCAGGTCTTCTCTAGACCAGTGCTTCACCACACCTGGAGATCCACCCGAGGTCTTCTGTAGACCAGTGCTTCACCACACCTGGAGATCCACCCCATGTCTTCTCTAGACCAGTGCTTCACCACACGTGGAGATCCACCCCAGGTCTTCTCTAGACCAGTGCTTCACCACACCTGGAGATCCACCCCAGGCCTTCTCTAGACCGGTGCTTCACCACACCTGGAGATCCACCCCAGGTCTACTTTAGACCATTGCTTCACCACACCTGGACATCCACCCCAGGTCTTCTCTAGACCAGTGCATCATGACACCTGGAGATCCACCCCAGGTCTTCCCCAGACCAGTGCTTCTCCACACCTGGAGATGCACCCCAGATCTTCTCTAGACCAGTGCTTCCCCACACCTGGAGATACAGCCCAGGTCTTCTCTAGACCAGTGCATCACCACACCGGGAGATCCACCCCAGGTCTTTCTAGACCAGTGCTTCACCACACCTGGAGATCCACCTCAGGTCTTCTGTAGACCAGTGCTTCACAACACCTGGAGATCCACCCCTGGTCTTCTCTAGACCAGTGCTTCACCACACCTGGAGATCCACCCCTGGTCTTCTCTAGACCAGTGCTTCACCACACCTGGAGATCCACCCCAGGTCTCTCTAGACCACTGCTTCACCACACCTGAAGATCCACCCCAGGTCTTCTCTAGACCAGTGCTACACCACACATGGAGATCCACCCCAGGTCTTCTCTAGACCAGTGCTTCACCACACCTGGAGATCCACCCCAGGCCTTCTCTGGACCGGTGCTTCACCACACCTGGAGATCCACCACAGGTCTTCTCTAGACCGGTGCTTCACCACACCTGGAAATCCACCCCAGCTCTTATCTAGACCAGTGCATCACCACACCTGGTGATCCACCCGAGGTCTATTCTAGACCAGTGCATCACCACACCTGGAGATCCACCCCAGGTCTTCTCTAGACCAGTGCATCACCACACCTGGAGATCCACCCCACGTCTTCTCTAGTCCAGTGCTTCACCACACCTGGAGATCCACCCCAGGTCTTCTCTAGACCAGTGTATCACCACACCTGGAGTTCCACCCCAGGTCTTCTCTAGACCAGTGCTTCATGACACCTGGAGATCCACCACAGGTCTTCTCTAGACCAGGGCTTCACCACAGCTGGAGATACAGCCCAGGTCTTCTCTAGACCAGAGCTTCACCACACCTTGAGATCCACTCCAGGTCTTCGCTAGACCAGTGTTTCCTACTCCTGTAGATCCACCCCAGGTCTTCTCTAGACCAGTGCTTCACCACACCTGGAGATCCACCACTGGTCTTCTCTAGACCAGTGCTTCACGACACCTGGAGATCCACCCCAGGTCTTCTCTAGACCAGTGCTTCACCACACCTGGAGATCCACCCCAGGTCTTCTGTACACCAGTGCTACACCACACCTGGATATCCACCCCAGGTCTTCTCTAGACCAGTGCTTCACCACACCTGGAGATCCACCCCAGGTCTTCTGTAGACCAGTGCTTCACCACACCTGGAGATCCACCCCATGTCTTCTCTAGACCAGTGCCTCACCACACGTGGAGATCCACCCCAGGTCTTCTCTAGACCAGTGCTTCACCACACGTGGAGATCCACCCAGGTCTACTCTAGACCAGTGGTTCACCACACCTGGAGATCCACCCCAGGTCTTCTCTAGACCGGTGCTTCACCACACCTGGAGATCCACCCCAGGTCTTCTCTAGACCGGTGCTTCACTACACCTGGAGATCAACACCAGGTCTTGTCTACACCAGTGCTTCACCACACCTGGAGATCCACTCCAGTTCTTCTCCATACCAGTGCATCACCACACCTGGAGATCCACCCCAGGTCTTCTACAGACCAGTGCTTCACCACACCTGGAGATCCACCGCAGGTATTCTCTAGACCAGTGCTTCACCACACCAGGAGATCCACCCCAGGTCTTCTCTAGACCAGTGCTTCACCACACCTGGAGATCCACCCCAGGTCTTCTGTAGACCAGTGCTTCACCACACCTGGAGATCCACCCCAGGTCTTCTCTAGACCAGTGTTTCATGATACCTGGAGATCTATCCCAGGTCTTCTCCACACCAGTGCTTCACCATACCTGGAGATCACCACAGGTCTTCTTTAGACCAGTACTTCACCACACCTGGAGATCCACCCCAGGTCTTCTCTACAGTAGTGCTTCACCACACCTGGAGATACACCCCAGGTCTACTCTAGACCAGTGCTTCACCACACCTGGAGAACCACCCCACGTCTTCTCCAGACCAGTGCTTCACCACACCTGGAGATCCACCCCACGTCTTCTCCAGACCAGTGCTTCACCACACCTGGAGATCCACCCCAGGTCTTCTCTTGACCAGTGCTTCACCACACCTGGAGAACCACCCCACGTCTTCTCCAGACCAGTGCTTCACCACACCTGGTGATCCACCCCAGGTCTTCTCTACACCAGTGCTTCACCACACCAGGAGATCCACCCCAGGTCTTCTCTACACCAGTGCTTCACCACACCTGGAGATCCACCCCAGGTCTTCTGTAGACCAGTGCTTCACCACACCTGGAGATCCACCCCAGGTATTTTGTAGACCAGTGCTTCACCACACCTGGAGATCCACCCCAGGTCTTCTCTAGACCAGTGCTTCACCACCCCTGGAGATCCACCCCAGGTCTTCTCTAGACCAGTGCTTCATGATACCTGGAGATCCACCCCAGGTCTTCTCTAGACCAGTGCTTCACCACACCTGGAGATCCACCCAGGTCTTCTCTAGACCAGTGCTTCACCACACCTGGAGATCCACCCATGTCTTCTCTAGTCCAGTGTATCACCACACCTGCAGACTCACCCCAGGCCTTCTGTAGACCAGTGCTTCACCACATCTGGAGATCCACCACAGGTCTTCTCTAGACCAGTGCTTCACGACACCTGGAGATCCACCCCAGGTCTTCTCTAGACCAGTGCTTCACCACACCTGGATATCTACCGCAGGTCTTATCTAGACCAGTCCTTCACCGCACCTGGAGATCCACCACAGGTCTACTCTAGACCAGTGCTTCACCACACAAGGAGATCCTCCCCAGGTCTTCTCGAGACCAGTGCTTCATCACAGCTGGAGAACCACCCCAGGTCTTCTTCAGACCAGTGCTTCACCACACCTGGTGATCCACCCCAGGTCTACTCTAGACCAGTGCTTCACCGCACCTAGAGATCCACCCCGGTCTACTCTAGACCAGTGCATCACCACACAAGGAGATCCACCCCAGGTCTTCTCTAGACCAGTGCTTCACCACACCTGGAGATCCACCCCAGGTCTTCTCTAGACCAGTGAATCCCCACACCTGGAGATCCACCCCAGGTCTTCTCTAGACCAGTGCATCACCACACCTGGAGATCCATCCCAGGTCTTCTGTACACCAGTGCTTCACCACACCTGGAGATCCACGCCAGGTCTTCTCTAGACCAGTGCTTCACTGCACCTGGAGATCCACCCCAGGTCTTCTCTAGACCAGTGCTTCAGGACACCTGGAGATCCACCCCAGCCATTCTCTAGACCAGTGCTTCACCACACCTGGAGATCCACCTCAGGTCTCTCTAGACTAGTGCTTCACCACTCCTGTAGATCCACCACAGCTCTTCTCTAGACCAGTGCTTCACCACACCTGGACATCACCCCAGGTCTTCTCTAGACCAGTGCTTCACCTCACCTGGAGATCCACTCCAGGTCTTCTGAAGACCAGTGCTTCACCACACCTGGAGATCCACCCCAAGTCTTCTCTAGACCAGTGCTTCATGACACCTGGAGATCCACCCCAGGTCTTCTCTAGACCAGGGCTTCACCACACCTGGAGATCCACCCCAGGTCTTCTGTAGACCAGTGCTTCACCACACCTGGAGATCCACCACAGCTCTTCTCTAGACCAGTGCTTCACCACACCTGGACATCACCCCAGGTCTTCTCTAGACCAGTGCTTCACCACACCTGGAGATCCACCCCAGGTCTTCTGTAGACCAGTGCTTCACCACACCTGGAGATCCACCCCATGTTTTCTCTAGACCAGTTCTTCACCACACCTGGAGATCCACCCCAGGTCTTCTCTAGACCAGTGCTTCACGACACCTGGAGATCTACCCCAGGTCTTGTCTAGACCAGTGCTTCACCACACGTGGAGATCCACCCCAGGTCTTCTCTAGACTAGTGCTTCACCACACCTGGAGATCCACCCCAGGTCTTCTCTGGACCAGTGCTTCACCACACCAGGAGATCCACCCCAGGTCTTCTCTAGACCAGTGCTTCACCCCACCTTGAGATCCACCCCAGGTCTTCTCTAGACCCGTGCTTCATGATACCTGGAGATCCACCACAGGTCTTCTTTAGACCAGTGCTTCACTACACTTGGAGATCCACCCCAGGTCTTGTCTAGACCAGTGCTTCACCACTCCTGGAGATCCACCCCATGTCTTCTCTAGACTAGTGCTTCACCCCACCTGGAGATCCACCCCAGGTCTTCTCTAGACCAGTGCTTCACCACACCTGGAGATCTACCCCAGGTCTTCTCTAGACCAGTGTATCACCACACCTGGAGATCCACCCCAGGTCTTCTCTAGACCAGTGCTTCACCACACCTGGAGATCCACCCCAGGTCTTCTCTAGACCAGTGCTACATGATACCTGGAGATCCACCCCAGGTCTTCTCTAGACCTGTGCTTCACCTCTCCTGTAGATCCACCCCAGGTCTTCTCTAGACCAGTGCTTCACCTCTCCTGTAGATCCACCCCAGGTCTTCTCTAGACCAGTGCTTCATCACAGCTGGAGAACCACCCCAGGCCTTCTGTAGACCAGTGCGTCACCACACCTGGAGATCCACCCCAGGTCTTCTCTACACCAGTGTTTCATGATACCTGGAGATCCATCACAGGTCTTCTCTACACCAGTGCTTCACCACACCTGGAGATCACCACAGGTCTTCCCAAGCCCAATGCCGCACCGTTTGACCCCGGATGGTGGCATGAGCCCCGAACGTGAACAGTAAAGAGATGAAATGGTGGGTTGGAAAAAGTGGTCAGTCAGCCTATAACTTCCATTGCAGGCTGGGGGCCAGGTCCAATGTCTAGATGTAAAGTCCAGAAGCTCTTACCCTGTGAGGAATGCACAGTGAAAATAAGCACAAGGGCTGGCAATGGCATCCTGATAGAACACAGCAGCTCTGTCCACCACGTAGTGGGAAGGCGCTGCTCCTACTTCATCTTACAGGGCACAAGTGTCACTCCCTGGATGCATGTGGCCCTTGCAAGCCTAGGTCCACAGGGCGCGGGTGGTAGGGCAGCAGCAGCCCCACATTGGGTAGCAGAGACCCTGAACCCTTGCAGGGCAGTTGAGTCACCACCACTTCCCAGTGCATTCCTCCTGAGGTCTCACAGTGCTGTGGACTGCAGGGGCGCTTGGTTTTGTGTTTCGTTTTAAAATTAGTCTACAATGGGCCACCAGTGGCCCATGTCTGCACTAATGTGCAGCACAGGAATTCACTGTTCTTTCCTTAATTCTCATGTTAATGGAGAGCTGGATGGAAATCCATCCCCCCCCCCCCTTGAAGTGGAACACAGTAGAAGCTCTGGTGTTTAAAGAGACCTGATTCATCCTCACCTCTCAAATCCCAGGGCAAGGATCCCCCTGCAGGCCCCAGGAGATACCTCCTGACCCAGAGGATGCTGGGAGATTGGCAGCCCAGCACTGTCCTGCTGTGTCAACCCTCTCCCTCAGACCCCAGTCAGGACAGACCCACTCCAGGCTCCAGGTCTTTCAGTCTTGAGAGTAATGTGATAGTCACAGTCCTGGGGGGGGGGGGGGAGATGTGGAGGGAAGAATAAAACCCTGAAGTGGATTCGGAAAGCCAGGACTCCACATCCCCAAGCATCTCCCTTCAGAGGACTGACTCCGGGTTTACAATCTGAAATTAAAGCTTAATGTGGTGTTTACACATAAAAATAGCAGGGCCGTCTCAGCCCATTCCTGATTTCTGTCTTTTCAAATGGCTGGTTTACATTTAAAACATGAGTGTGTGTCTCTAAATTGTTTATTTTCTTTCAGCTGTGCTACACAGTGTAACACCACCTAATATCTTATATAAAAACTACTGTGTGGAACAGTAGCATTCCTAAGTTAGGAGTGACAAATCCGAGAAGACCTCGACAATTTGGCTTCCATATCTCTGAATTGGTATTTCAATGACAGATGTTTGTTGCGGCAAAAACCTCTGTCAGAACAAAATTAGGTGATCTATCATTTTAAGATATGGTCTTCATATACTGTTTACGCGAAGATATCACTTGCCTCAAGCCAATTTTGACCAAGAACATTTTGTGATATGGAAGTGATTTGTATATCATCATTTTTGTGATAAATGTAGCTCTTGAACACAAAATAACCCACCATTCCACAGTATTACGGTTAAAACCCCACGCCAGTAAATCTGTGGAGCTTTTATTACTACTAAGATACTGGGCTTGGACTTCAGGAGGGCCCCCTCCCCCCTTGAATAAGGCTGCTACTTCCTTCCTTCTGACTAGGACAGGGTTTTTCATGCCAGCGTCCCTTGCTCCCAGGTTCAGGGTCTTTGTGGGGATACACCCCTCCCCCCGGCCCTTGGGGGCTGGAGGCTCAGGTGTCCAGGGACACTGAGTCAGGCACAGACATTGATTTGGACTGATGCCTGTCTAGACCGAGGGCTTTTTGGCCCCTCTCCAGGGATTCAAAGGAACAGACATTTCAGGAGGAAGTGGGGAGAGACGGTGCTCAGGGCAGGAAGCCACTTTTCTAGGAAAAGTCTTGAAAGCTAGAGCAACATGCCACATGCAGGTTGACCTGGGGCGGGGGTGGGGATCCAGGCTTAAGGTCCTCAGAGATACTCATTGCTGGTAAAATTGGGAAGTGAAGCAGGTCAGATGACCCCTTCTCCACCTCTCTATAAGAGAAACATGCTGGAAGGCAATGTCACGTCAAGCAGGGATCTGGATTCCAGCTCCAAGAACGTGGAAGAGGCTTGGCAAAAAGTGGACACATCACCCACCACGTCCAGGCCACACTCACCAACCTGGGTGGTTGGTCTCATGTTATGAGCCAGCACCCATCCTTCAGGCCCAGGCCCAGGCAGGCCTTCCCCGAGACAGGACAGACAGCTAGCATGGTGTCACGTAGAGGCTGGCTCCTGCACCCACCGCCCTTGTGCAAGCACCATGGCTGGCACTCATCTCTGGGTTTGCTCCTGTGAGTCTGAACAGGTTGTGCCATGCAGGATGGGCATGCATCTCCCCTCCCTGCCCCTGCCCTTCACGATCCCACCACCCATTACCACCTGGGCACCGAGCCTTTGGTGACTTTCCAGTGAGGCAATGTCTCAAACATTTTGCAGCTACCTGCCACAGGAGAGTCCAGGTGCATTAGAGGGAGAGTCTAGAAGCTCCTGCCCTCCCACTGCTACACCTCTTCTTCCCTGGAGCCTTTCCCTCTGTGCGCTGGGCTTTGTTATTTTGCTGTAATAAATCACAGCACGGGTCTGACCACATTTGAGTCCTGAGAGCCACTGACTGTGGGGTTATCTTAAGATTTCTAGATGTAAAAGTGGGGGGACAAAACACATTACAAAGGGAATTCCCTTCCTCCTCCTCCCCCCCTTTTCTCTTTCCTTCTTTATCCTGTTCCAGGACTTGAACTCATCACATTTGCTCAGCTTGCTTGCCCACAGCTGGCATTCTCTATATGAGACATGCCTCCAGTCTAGCTAATATTTGCTAGTTAATTGGGGAAAGACTCTTGAGGACTTTTTTGTCCAGGCTGATTTCTAGTCATGATCCTCAGATCATGTACAGCGGCACATTCCTCACTCAACAAGATATATGGCAATACTTGCCACAGAGGTCCACACACCAATATCCCATTTTTCTCACACCTCCTGCAGATTATTTAAAGCGATGCTTCCATAGCCTTGCTGATCAGTTCAGAGGTATACCGTCTTTCACGAGTTGGTTTGTTTTTTTTTCTGTCTGTTCCCTATTTGTAGCTCAAGGTTCCTGTAATTCTTTAAAAACATGCACATGACAAGACACCATCCCATCATGCCATGTTCTCTGCAATTCTGAGGCTGGCTACTGCTGTATGCAGATTCTAGTCTTGCTCTTGGGAGCAGAAACTCACATACTCGGGCTAGTTTCTAGGCACGCCCCCCCCCCAAACCTGCTGTGCGCATAGCCTGTGAGAGGTGCACACAGCCCCCTCCAGAAAATGACAGTGTGTGGAGGTCATGCCCCAGCCCCTTCTTTCTCTGTGTAAGCTCTGTCTGGTGAGAAAAAAACCAGCCGGGCTTCAGACATATGATGCTCCTTGGCAACAGGTGTGAGAAAGGACTTGGAGGCAGCAGCCACAGTAGGGCCTGGGAGCACAGAGGGGAGCCAAAAGGGCCAGCATGGTCATAGGCCTGCAACCCCCCCCCACCCCAGTGTGGCCCTAGGGCAGGCCTCTGAGACAGGAAAGCCAAAGAGGGAGGAGGTGGTGAGATGTACTGGGGACCTGGGAAAGGAACAAGGGGAGGCCTGGGGTCAAAGGTCAGGAAACCTGAGTGCCAGGACTGGACTATAAGACCTCCTCTCCCTATCCTCCCCTGCTTGGCAAGGCAAACAACACCTACACCTGTTCTGCCACTGGCACACTGTGTGAAGCCACTTCCTGTGGAAGTCAAGAGGGGAGGCAAGGGGGTAGAAGGGTCAGCAGTCTTCCCCACATGCTGTGGGCAGAGGCAGTGTGGGAGTTCTCAGTTCCAGGACACTGAGAACTTAGAGAGCACAAGCACAGTCCCCACCCTCGAATCCCTGGTGAGAGCCCCGACCGGGAAGGGCTGTGACTCTCAGCTCAGTCCCAGGCTGGGCGCTGGTCAGGTTAACTGCATTGAATTGCTCTGCACTCCTCCCAGAGTTAGCAACCAGAGCATGACAGAGCTCTGCCCACCTGCGCCAGTGACTTCTGACCTTGACCCCAGCAGGGAGATGATTCCATGAGACTGGGAGACTGGAGGCTTGCATACAGCCAATCCTTTCTACTTACTTGAAAAATCGGCTTCCAGGGCAAAAATTTCCAAGAGGTTCACCAAGAGATTTCACACAATAGTAAAGAACTACTCTTACATACACAGGTGATGTAAAATCCCACGGGGATGAGAGTGCAAGAGACTGGAGAGGCGCGGGGAAGGCCAGGCCTGTCAAAATCCATGGGAGATCCAGCTCAGGATACTTCCAGGTGAGCTGGCCTGAGCCTTGGGCCTGAACCCTACAGACTACAACCCTGGCTGTCCTGGGCCACACCCAGGCACAGACAGTGTCCATCCAATTGGTAGTAGATAGCTTGCACCCAGAGCAGCTGCTGTGCTCTTACCCATTCCTCTCTGAGCTCGTTTCTGCACATGGCCATGGCTGGACATTGCTGGCATCACAGCTGCCAAGTGGCAGCTCAGTACCAGCTTCTCGGGGCCCTGGACTCGTGCCTCCCCTACCCAGGTCAGACTTGCTGCACCAGGAAAAGCAGCCAGTGCTCCTTTGCTGTCAGAGGAAGGAATTCCCACCATCCTGATCCCTGCAACTACTTTCAGGATTCAGGATCTGACATCTGTCACAAATGCGGTTTGCCCAGGAAGTCCTCCTTTCTACTAACCCTGTGACCTTTCACACATGCATGCGCACACACACATGCACACACACACACACACACACACACACACACACACACACACACACACACACACACACCATCCACATGACTACTACACCCAGGAAATCAGGGCCAGGCCTGGCGTCCTCACAAGCAGGAGGGGCAGGGACCATCACAAGCCAAGATAAAGCCAAAGGTGACGAGGTGTGGAGCAAGCAGGCCTTCAGGTAAGAACCACTGCATGGGTTTGTTTGTTTGTTTTAATGCTATATCAAGAGACCCACAAGATGCTTAAAACTTAAGCTACAGAGTTCAGAGGGGAATGGTGACAGAGTGTTTGGAAGGATTTTGGTCATGAACGGTATATAATTTTTTACAACAAGTCTTGCTCCAGTCATAAAGTACTTTATTCTCCCGCAGCATTCCCCGTCGAATGCAGGCTCCCGGTGCCCTGCCCCGCTCCTCCCTTCCAGCCACACGGTTCCTGCAGGCCCTGGTTGGCTCTGTTTGGTTGGAGGGTTCGTATAATGCAGCTCATTACAAGTGTTCCGAACTCTCAGACAATGAGTCCATGGAGCCCACGAGGTGGCTAATGAAGTATAATGCTGGAACAACAAATCATTTATAGGTCCTGGGTGCTGTATTTCTGATGGGGGAAGTTTTTAATCATAAGCAAATGTGATCATTTATGTTAAGCAACCCATAGACCTGGTCAATGTAGCACAAACAGCCATTAAGCAAAAATTATGACCATAAGGGAGAGAATGGTAACACTGCAAACACAGCAGTTTGTGCTATTTGTGGAGTCTCATCAACTTTGTCTTGGTAAAACTGAGTTGACCCCATCCTGGGTGCCCCTTTCCACTTTCAGAAGAATGGCGCCCATGTCTCCAACTACAGAGCTGACTTCAGGCCCTGTGGAGCCAGAGAGAAATCTGGTGGCACGACATCTGGCAAGTCTTTTAATGTCCTTGAAGGGCACAAGCACAGCGGAGGCTGGGCTGAAATGCAGGGACAGGGAGGGACCCAGGCAGCAGCTGAGGCCCTGCGGGGAGCACTGGACAGACAGGGACCCTGCTGGTTCCCTGCCCTCCGCCCTCCTCTCCCTGGCCCACTCCCTGCTCCTTGGCACCCTGGGCACAGTCCATCTGGATGGAGAGGAAGCCAGGTCAGCACCCTCTCCTCCACATCACCTGTCACACAGCCAGGATGACCAGGGTCACAAGAACAGACAGTGGGAGAACCACATGAGTTCTGAAAACACTCAGGACCCACAGGATGCAGCCCCAGGCAGGCTCCCAGGAGGCTGGGCCCAAGCAGGTTTCCACGACCCCAGCCTCAGAGCACCCCCCCCCCACGCCAGATGAGAGAAGAGCTATCCTCTTTCCAGAATCAGCTTTAGAGAAAACATCTGAAAAAGATCTGTTCCTGACGAGAAGCACTAGCCTTGGTGTTCTACACTGTTCTCATATTTAAATGCTTTCAAGGAAATCACCAGCAGCCTTGAAGACAAAGGAAAGCTAGAAACAGACCTCAGCTCCAACAATATTGTGTTTTAATGGGCGAATGAAAATCATCTGTCAACAGGCCACAATAAAAGATGTTCGGCTGATGAATGTGTCACTGGTTAACTGCTCAATAATTTATATGTTTGTACTGAACTTTAACACTGAATTGGCGGGATACATAAAACACTCAGATCATTTAACATAGAATGCCTGACTAAGCTTTGTGCACAGTAGGCACTCTGCTGCTTGCTCTAACTCAGTAGAGAAAGAAGGGTGGAGAGACAGAAAATAGATTAAGTGCTATCTGGCAGAAGAAGGTCAAAATGCACAGTGAATTCAGCTATGAGGTGATCACCAGGGACTTAGGAAATCTCGTCAGGGATCACAGAGATCCCCAAAATCACCATGGCCCAGAACATGGCAAGGTGGCCACCAGAAATTCATCTCCCTGCACCCGGTGTCTTGTTAGTGACACTAGAAACCACCTCCCCAGTCCAGTGAAGACAGCCACCCAAACCCACCACATTCAGAGAACAGGGGGGCGGCCTCCCTGAATTCCACTACTCCCTGAGAAGGGTGTGTATAGTGTGTGTGTGTGTGTGTGTGTGTGTGTGTGTGTGCGTGCGCCTGTGTGTGTGTGTACGCACACAAGTGGACACCTGAATGGGTGTTTCAGCAGAGCCCAGAAACTTTTCTATACAAACAGGTGTTTATGTAGTGTCAGAACAGGGAAATACCCCTCCTAAGATTTCTCACAGCCTACACCTTCAGATTGCAAAAGCAACACAAGGCCAGGAGCCAGCCTGGTGCATTTTTAAATAACTCCCATTTTTCCCTGAATGCTTGTACCCCAGGAGGCCACCAAGCTTACCTTGCCTGCTCTGGCGTCGGTCAGGACTCCCTGAGCTCTTGGGATGATAGATGAAGGCACCTTTCTCACAGAATGTCAGGCTCTGCCTTTTTAACAACTGACCTTTCATAGAATACTACTGAACTCATAATTCCACTTTTGTTCAGTTTCTTATTAGTGGAGTTAAAATTAATACTTATGGGAATGATGGCTGAGGAGACGCACGGTAAATCTTGAGCACGTCAGCCTTCCAGGCCGACTGTCAGAAGGCCTGCACTGAGGGCGGCGCCAGCACCCACTGCCAGCAAAGCCCCGGGACCCACGGAAACCCCTGTCAGGGTGGGCTGCAAGGCTTTTCTGCTTTTGAGAGTGAAGGTATATATTTGAAAGAGACTTTAAAAGTTTAAGGGTCTTTTTTTTAAGACTTCATAAATTGCTAATTTTGATCATAAATTTGAAAGAATTTACCCTTCCTCATTTTTCTGAAACAGTTGGATGACTGCCATGATATACAGCACAACACGCTACGCAACCCACATCCATCTCGTTGGGCGACAACTTAATAACCCATCGCAGCCACGCAGCGCCACAGCCACTTACCTACAGCGGGTCACATGGCAGGGAGAAAGGACCAGCCAATACTTCAAGAGATTGCCCTTAAAATGGTAAGAGACAGAGAGAAGGGTTGGGGGGGAATGGAGCGGGAGCGAGGCTTTCTTGTCATTATCACTGGGAATCACCAATTACTTCAGAACTCAGTGCTTCACTATTTCCACACTCAGAGTTTCTATGAATCCCTCAACAGCCCAACCTGGTTTTAGCTTCAAAGATCGGATGAGATCACAAGACAAGGCAAGAAGGCTATGGTATATTCAATCATTCATTCTTATTAGATCCTTGAAAGAAGACATGCTGAGAAAACACTGGAAATGTAGCACACAGGCAAGCACTGGGATAAGTGCGCTCAAGACATGCTGTTATCTTAGCCACCCTTGTTATCAATAAAAGCGTTCTCCTACAGACGACAGAGCAGGTAAAACCCAAGGTTAAGTAAAATGCCAACCCCAGCCCAGGCCCCACACTGGGCTGTGCCCCACACCGGGGCAGGCCTGTGACCTGCTCTAAGGCAGGACTAAGGCCCCGGGCAATGGAGGGCTAGGGAACAACCTCCCCACAACGCAGCGGCGCACACGCTGTACAAGAGCAGACACCGCTTATCTGAATCCAAATGCCAAATGGGAGCACAGCGGTGCCCCCATGGCTGCGGGAGCCACAGAAGACACAGGGCCCACCGCAGAGCAGAGGCAAGCAAGCTCCACATCACAGAGGACGCAGGAGGGATGCCAGGCTTAACACGGAAAACGAGGGAAGGCTGGGAGGAAAGGAGGAAGATGCGGTAACGATCAGACACACTTCATGGAGACCTCCAAGCTAACGGCAGCTTCCCAGAGCAGCAACATGGAGGGCGGGGAGACCAGACCGGCATACCCGGCGAGGCTCGGGTGGCAATCACAGAAAGTCACAGGAGATTGTCACGATAACTGACAAAGAGCTGGAACACCGTTTCTAATCTCAGGAGTGGAGAAGGAACGCGGCCACTTCCATTTCAAAAAGCAAAATGGAAATTGTCTGACTCGGTGAAAATGTCTCCAGGGCGCTGGGCGGCCAGGCCCAGGACATCAGGCAGGCAGGCAGGCAGGCAGGCAGGCAGCGCAGAAACCGAGGTCTCATCTCCACATCTGGTAATAGACACAACATCCTGGAGAACAGCCATAAAATATTGATAGTCTTCACCTCTGCAAAGAGGACGACAAATCACGAAGGAAAAACACCCACAATTCTTTGCATTCCAAAGGGTTCCTGCCCAGCCAGGGCTCCGGGAAGACACCACTGCCTATGGCACCACAACCTGGTAACTGCTGCGTCATTCCTACCCAGCCATGTATCCACAACCCCTCGGCTTTCAAATCTGAAAAGACTGAAGCCCAATCTTGCAAAGGTCCCGCCACCCAAACCCACCTGCCAGACGCCCAGGCCTGCAGAGGAACTGGTGCTGTGAGAGAAGTGGCAGGCTGGGTGCTGGAGGCCAGGTTAGGGGGTGGTCAGGGTGCTGGCAGCAGCAAGCTGGACACACCAGTCCTCCGCCACAGGCAATGTCACACCTGTATGCTCACATTTCAAAATGTGTTTTCTTTCCTCCTCTCATATATGTACACAGAGTTCTAAAAGGTTGGCAGTAACCAGGGCATCATATTCCCCCCAGCTGACAGCTCCCTCATGGGACGTGGTACAGGGATGCTTGCAGTTCAAGAAGCCGATGCCCCATCACTGAAATCAGGCAAAATGGTGGTGGGTTTCTATTATACCTAGGTCATATGTAACCCACCTCCCCAGTGATCACCAAACTCAAAGACTTTGGCATAATCCAAATGTGTTACCAACAGACTAGTTAACGTGTCCTCTTCCCCTCATTCCCTCTGTGGGGGGTTCTTGCAGTGCAGACGGGCACCAGAACAAATCACTATTTCTACTGTAGAAGAGTCACAAACCAGTGTTTGGGCAGTACCATCAGAACCACCCTGAGTTCCAGGCTGCCATCAGGACCACCCCGAGTTCCAGGCAGAGGCAGACAAGGAGAGGCAGGAAATGCAAAGCCCCAGGGGAAAGGTGTGAAGGTGACAAAGGAAAGTTCCCAGCGGTTTCCTAAAGGAGACCAGGCAGCAAGGGAACCCTAGAAGGAGCCGGCACACAACACACCCAGCAAGCTCTGCACCTAGGCCACTGGAGGCCACCAGGGGCCATCACAAGGGGGGACGGGAGGGTCAGGCATGGAGCACGCCCACATCCGAACCCCCAGCAAGAGTCACAGAGAGTAAATTCTGTACTTAAGAAATCCAAGTCTCCAACAGGTGCCCACAGTTCACGCCTGCCATCCTAGCTGCTCAGGAGGCTGAGATCTGAGGATCCTGGTTCAAGGTAGTCTGGGCAGCAAAATCTACTTACCCAACGGAAACAAACAAACAAACAGAAGAAGCTCTGCGTGGGAGAGCAGAGAGGCTCAGGGTCCTCATCTAGGCCCTGAGTTCAAGGGCCACAACTGACAAAAAAAGAAAAGAAATGCAAAGTCTCATGCAAGCTGGCCTTCCAGGAGCCCAGCATCCTTTCCGAGAAGCAGGTCCTGTCCAAGGCTGAGCCCCCAGGTACACAGGCTGGATCCCACTGGCACTCGAGAATGACAGTCTCGCATGAAGCACCTGCTGGACTCCAGCCATTCAAGGGCTGGAGGATGTTTCCCACCTTTGAGCTCCGTAGTCAGCTCATCCACAAAGAGCACTGGGGCCCAGGCTCAGTGAGGAGGGTGCTGACCCATTCCGGGGCTCCGGGCAGTGGACAAGCCACAGCCAGCAGCCCTGGGAAGATGCCCAGAGAAGCCTTGCCTACCAGAAGCTCAGGGCCACCGCAGGGCAGTGATGGGCAGACCTAGAAAGGTAGAAGAAGCAAGTTCCGTGTGCCAGGGGAGCTCAGAGGAGTGGACCTGCAGCAGGCCTGGTGTACACTTGACGTGAGAGGGTTAGTGAGGGGCTTGCAGGGGTGGAGAGGAGGCCACGGGGCCAACAGGCTCCTCCATGGAGTCAACATTCCCCACTGCTTCCGTGAACCTCTAACAATCTGCCCAAGAGGACCTACTGTGCGCGCTCTCCCCTACCACGCAACTTGAGGCTCGCAGCCAGCCTCCACGAGACATTACCTGAGGCCAGCTCAGAGCCCAGGCCCTTCCGGGGGCTTAGCCGTACTCAGGGCATAGCTGGTCAGATCAGAGAGGAAGCTGAGGCAGGGGTGCACAGTCCCTCTTCCATAAGAATGAGGGGTGACACTGTATCGCAGGACAGTTCTGGGGGGGGCGGTGCAGAGAGAACCTGTGCCACGAGAGCAGTCCCCAAGTCCCCAAGCTGTCTACACACAGGCCAGGGACATCAGGCACAAGCTGTAGGTACACACCAGGACAGACCACCCCACACAGCACTGGTCTGTAAGATAACCATGAGTAAAGAAATACTTAACACCCTGTGCTAACAGGTTTTTATTCCTTCCATACTTGCCTCCTCCTCCTCCTCCTCCTCCTCCTCCTCCTCCTCCTCCTCCTCCTCCTCTTCTGCCTCCATTTCCTCCCCCTCCTCCTTTAATCAAGCAGGATCAAGCCCCCTTTCCAGCTCTGTCCCCTCACATAATGGCTGCTCTAGCTCCAGGAATCACATCTTTACAAAAAGATATCCCAAGACTTGGGAGCAGGGGGCATCCTAGAAAGGCTTTTCCCAGCATCAAACCAGTAGGCCCCGGCTTCTCCCACATCTGGCCTGCAACAGGGCCAGAACAGCCTTTCTACTGAGAGGAAGAGAGGAGCGGGGGTGGTTTCCTAGCACCATTCCCAGAGCTGCCCCATCATCCTGGCATGCACAGGTGGCCACGCTCCCTGTTCATCGCGTCAACTGTGGATGAAACATATCTGACGTATTCCTTGTCCTTGTCCTTCACCAGTGTAACAGCTGCTGGCTGGGCACCAGTGCGGAGGTGAGGGCTTGGGGCCCGGGGAGGACGGGCTTCAGCCAGGTACAGGGCCCTGCCATGGGAACCCCTGGGGGAAGTTGAGGACCACACCCCACGGGCACTGAGAGTGGCGACCGTCTCCGCTGCCCTCGTCGTGCCTCCTCTGGTCACTAAGCAATGTCTCCATTTCCCTGCTGGACAATGCTCCCAGAGCACAGGCTCTGCTCACCGTCAGCGACTGCCGGGCCACCAGACATGGGCAGAAATGCCCCGGTGGTGTCTGCCGAGCTGCGTTCTAACTTCAACCCATTCCTTGGCCAACCTCGCTCATCAGAGGTGTTCTGTGCACCCTGTGGGCTCCCAGATCCCCACACCCAGGACGGGCGCCGGCTCCACAGAAGTCACTGAGCTTTGAGCCCTGGCGTAGTCCTCGCCGCGTCTCCCAGCACAGGGCAGAAACCCGGAATCTGGGAAAACGCCCCAGGTCTCCTGCCCCAACAAGGTGAATGTCACCTGCTGGACTCCAGCCATTCAAGGGCTGGAGGATGTTTCCCACCTTTGAGCTCTGTAGTCAGGTCACCCACAAAGAGCCTGGGGCCCAGGCTCAGTGAGGAGGGTGCTGACCCACTCCTGGGCGCCGGGCAGTGGACAAGCCACAGCCAGCAGCCGTAGGAAGAAGCCCAGAGAAGATTCTGTGCCGGTCCCCGAAAGAGAGAGTCTGTGGCCCAAAATATCAGAAGATATTAAACTGAGGAATGATCTACTGATGCGAATCATTAAATCTATTTGCATGTGCCTGCTGAACCCAGCCACAGAAATTAGAGGAGGGGCGGCGGCAGAGGCGGTGGGCTGGTTAAGAGCGGACGTGGGGGAGGCGCGCTCCAGATCGTTAACTCTCTCACTCCCTCATTAACAAGTAAAATGTTTTCACTGCTTGAAAAGTTTTAATAAATAGAAAAAAGCAAGGCAGCTGACATAGTTTTTAATGCACTACGCAGGGCTTTTCATATTTTTACATACATTAATGAGAAGGCTGGGAATTAGGCTAAAGGTTACACTGTGTGGGGCCTTGAGAGCTGCCTGCAGGGAAGATGCGGGGTGCCCGCGGCCTGGGGTCCCCGGTGACGTCCAGGGAAGGAGTCCGGATCCACTTGGCGGGGCCCCGGTTGTGGGAACCCGGCAGGACCGGCTCTGTGGACAGAACCTGTGCCACTCTTGCCAGGCCCAACCTGGCTGCTCCCACACAACCAAAACTCCCCTAGACAAGGCCCCCGACTGCAGGCTGGGGACACGCCCACTGAATCCAGGGCACCCTCTCAAGCATGCGCGTGGTTTGGCTGCCGTCTGTGCACTCCACGTCACAGGCCGCGGGTTAGCTGACGGAGGGCCACAGAGGACAGAGATCTCCAAAGATCCTAAAGGACTGAGCGCCTTTCCTGCATCTTTTCCATGTTTTGACAAGAATCTTGCCCTGGTGGCCGACGGGGCTCAGTGCAGAGCCCGCTGTGGGGAAAGTGATGCCATCCACTCGGGAAGCTGTGTGCAAGCGCTCCTAGGACAGAGCAGCCTTGCAGGGCCTGATGGAGATCACCTGACTGTGTGTGTGTGTGTGCCTAGCAGTGTGCGATGCAGTGAGCTGACTTCCGCCTCTCCTGGGGCGCACGAGGAGGTGACCTGGAGGTGTGAGCCCGTCACCACAGCCGAGAGTTCCCGGACATGTTGTCCACTTGCAGTTAACCATGCCAGTGAAAGAGGTAAACCCCAGGCCAGTGTGGTGGCTCACCCCTCTCATCACAGCTATTAACCAGGCAGACGTGAGAGGATCGAGATCAAAGGAAACGGTCATACAAAAGCATAAGACATCTCAAAACCAGACTTAGAGCCAAAGGACGCGGGGCGTGGGCTGGGTCAGGAGAGCAGTCATCTCTCGTCCACTGGCGGTTGAGCATTCCATCCGTGCTTCACCCCACAGGACTCCACAGCTCAGGTCCATCTGGCAGGGGATGCAGGCCCATCCCCAGGCCCACAGAGCCAGGCCGAGGCCTGCAACGCCTGCAGGACCCACATACTGTTCCTTCACTCCTGATGCCACGGTGTTGCCTCTGAAAATTTGATTTCCAATAAAAGTTTTGTTTACCTAGGGAAGATTCAAACACCCCGAGAACTTTGGAGGAAATCAGTGTCCAGTTCCTTTTAATAAAAGCAGTGCTTGGTTACACAATAACTCTTCCTAGGAGAGCTGGCGAGCCACACAGAATAAAGATCAGAATGCTTCCTATTTTTCCAGGTGATTCTCTGAAAGGAAAACCCAGTCTGTGGAAAGGATGACTTAGGGGTTACCTAATAACTCAGAGGGATGGTAAATAACTTCTTCCTAGAACAAATATGTCTGGAGTAGAAGGGACGACCGGAAATTTCCAGAATGCTCCATTACGGGTATGGACCTCATACACACGGCACAGGAATGTTTTTCTGGCTCACATCTCAAGTTCATGTTTTCATACAGCAATGGGTGATCATAAAAACAGCTTTCAGCTAGGCACATCTGTTAGCCTCGCTGCTCAGAAAGCTGAGATCTGGAGGATCACAGTTCAATGCCGGCATAGGCAGGAAACTCCATGAGACTCCATCTCCAAGTAACCAGCAAAATACTAGAAATGTGGCTCAAGTGGTAGAGCACCAGCCTTGAGAAAGAAAGCTAAGTAAGAGTGTGAGGCCCTGAGTTCAAGCCCTAGTACAGATAGGCGCATGTATGTATGCAAACACTCGTAATAATATCCTGCTGGAAGTGTCTGCAGGACCCTGGGGTGAGAGGGCAGCCAGCTTCTCTTGGCCTGTGAGTTTACACGGTGGTTACAATGCCATTTGAAGCAAATGTCCAGGCTAGAAAGGAAGTCTCCCGGACAGGAGGAAGTTGAGGAGCCTTGCATGCAACAGACTGTGGTTAGGGAACAGTGTCTCTTCTTCTGTCCCTCCCCAGCCCGGGGGCACTGCTCTGGACAGGGCGTCAGTCGTCACGGGCCAAGCACGATCGGGCTGGGGACGGGTAAGGCCGCACGCACACACACACGCACGCACGCACACACGCTCGTACGCACGCACACACACACACACAGTGAATAGTCCAGCATTTCAAGATTGATTTAACATTCTAAGATTATCATGTTTAAAATAGGAGAGAACCACCCCACCCCACGAGTACATCACCTCGACTGGAGAAACATCACAGTACCCAGTCCTACGGAGGAGGATCACTGGCATGAACTGGCATGTCTGATGGCATGAGCAACACAGATAAGAGGTGGGAAGACCAGAGAGGGGGCAGCTGTCCATGACTTTTTATACAAAAAATCCGATAAATTGGAAAACAACCCCTAGAACAAACACAGACAGTGACCTCTACCTACCAGGGAACCGGCCCCCGCCCCCACAGAGGCGGGAATGCAGGGACACTCAAGTTGCTTGTATAAAAATGGTGTGATAGTTGCATACCACTCCCCACATCTTCCTGAATACTCTAAATCACCACTCGAATGCTTCTAGAACTAATGCATAAATAGCACATGAAAAGTTGACTTAACGAATGGCGGAGGGAATAATGACAAGGAACAAAGTGTGTCCAAACAGACACAGCTCTAAACGTCTCTGATCCACACTGCACATGGTCCAGAGCTGTGAAACCCTCAGGTAAGGAGGACCAGCGGTACACAAGACCCCCTTCCAGGGACCCCAGCAGAAGTCCTATAAACACTAGGCCTATGGTGAAAGCTCGGCACAGAAAGAGAAACTCCAAATAGAAACACTGTAATAGGCTGTGATGCCTGTGAGGGGAATGGGGTCTCTCAAATTCTCCCCATCATCTTGTAATGATGGAGGATGCTTATCTACTTTGCTGCTTCGCTTGGCATGCCTGAATTGCTGGCACCCCTCCCGGTATGACTCGGGTCACCTGGGCACCAGCACTGTAGAAGTGAGAAAGCACCTAGGTGACTGACAGCTGAGCACCCCGACAGGACACGGCTGGTAAAGGGATCCTTTTCATCCCAGGATGAAACGGCTGGAATCCCAGGATTCCACCTCTACACAGAATGATGACACACAGCCTAAAACTCACAAGCGACTTCTTAAATTTTCCAGTTAATAGTTTTTAGACCCCAGCCTAACCACAAGTAACGAAGAGTCCAAGTTAACCCCAGGAAAAGGACAGTGGGTACTGCACAAGAATTTACCCGACTGCAAACAAAAATCAATTGCTATGACCAGCAGCAATAATTTAAAAGTTAAAAAAGTTTTAAGCTTATATAGAACATCATCAAGAACAAAGTAGTTAGAAATCAATCTTACCAAAGACATGCAGGGCCTCTCTGCTGGAAACTACAAAAGCCTGCTGAGAAAAACGAAAGGGAACCTAAATAAACACAGAGATAAATCATATCTCAAATTGCTGTGGTCAATATCGGGAAGATGTCAACCTGCCCAGAATTGACATCAACAGCTCCCAGTCAAATCCCAACAAGAATCTTTGCAAAAATGGACACATTGATGCTAGAGGTAAAGCGTAAAGCTAAGAGACTAAGGAGCCAAAGCAATCTTAAAAAAATAACAGGCCGGGAGTTTGGCCTAGTGGTAGAGTGCTTGCCTAGCATGTATGAAGACCCAAGTTTGATTCCTTGGGACCACATACATAGAAAAAAAAAAGCTGGAAGTGGTGCTGTGGCTCAAGTGGTAGAACTTTAGTCTTATGAAAAACCCAAAGGACAGTGCTCAGATCCTGAGCCCAAGCCCAGGACTGGCAATAATAATAATAATAATAATAATAATAATAACAACAACAACAACAACAACAATAAAATCCAGAGGACTTGTGCTGTCTTTATCAGGTAGAAAAAGTCACCTAACAGCACCCTCAACTGGACAACTAAGTTTTGAAAGAGCACCTAGAGCAGTACCTATACATGGATAACTGAGCTCTGACAGAAACACAGAAGATATTCAAGGAAGAATGGAAACTGTGTGCATGTCTGCCTGTCTGTATGTGTGTGTCTGTGTGCCTGTGTGTGTGTTTCCCCCACAATTCACAAAATAACTAACTAACCATATAGGGAAAATGAACTATACACCTCACAAAGAGATAACCCCAAATGAGTGACTTAACTTGAACACACACACAAACACACACACACACACACACATACACACACACACATACACACACACACACACACACACACACACACACAAACGGGATAAATCTTCTGAAAGGAATTATAGTTTACCTTAGTGAAATCACAGCAGGTAAGTATTTTTTAAAGATAAAAAATGGATAATTCACTCCAAGTTAGAAACTTCTCATCAAAAGAAACTATTATGAAAGCAAAATCATAAGCCGCCATGAAAAAACAATCATATAGTTCATATATCTGACAGAGGACTTGCACCCAAAACCATAGCCAATATGAATAAACAACCTAAGGACACATAGTGGCAAAGCACTTGACCATTAAAGCCACAATGAGATACTACTTTGTACCAGCTGGAAGGCTAACGATTTTAAACAGAAACCACCAAGTACTGACAAGAAAGTGAAGCCATGGCTCACATGCGGCCAGTCGGAATAGCAGATGACACAACTCCGAAGAAAGTTCTGGCACATTCTGAAAAGGTCAACACATGCATGCCATTCAATCTGGTAATTCCTCACCTTGGAATTTACTCAAGAGAAAATGAAAACAGATGTCTACAAAGAGGCCCCGCCATGGACCCACAGGCGGGATTGACTTAGTGGGGCACGAGGGAACCGTCCGGTGTGCAGGCTCTCGGCTGAGGAGAAGCTCTACCTGCTGGCTGTATGCTTTTGTCATAACTTATTGGACTGTACACTTAAAATCTAAAGTTTCAGTCTTAAAACTGCTCATTGGAATTTCTATCGTTTTCTTTCCAATCCTCCCCCAACCCCCAGGCAAACAACCCCCACCCCGCCAGTTACCCTTAGCAAGCAGGTTTCCAACACTGGCTCACTGACACTGACCCCAGCTTTCGGTCACCCTGACAGCTCACCTGCTGTCCCCATGGGCCTGTGGCACCCAGCTAGGAACCTCAAACCCAGGAATGCTGGTAGGAAATGGCTGGAGTTAAGGCTGTCTACCCCAACATCTTCCTGAGAAAGTCCACTGTATCTTGTTCCCGTGGCCAAATCTGATCTTTCTTGATTTGAAACGTACATAATGTAAAACTTCATCACAATCCAGAATGGATACTTCACTAAATGTATCTTATAATACTTGCTTCTTATTTTTATTTTTTTCCCCAAACATGATATAGGGTTTTTTTTTTCATTTCCTTTTGGAGGAAAAAAAAAGAAACCCAACACATAATTTCTATGATTTATTGTTCAACTGAACATGCTAAGAGATAAAATGACATTTCCCTACAAATTATTTGGTGCCTGTGATTTTCTCAACACCACAGCCAGATGTTTCTCATAGAAGCTGAGAGGCGCGTGTTCACACAGTTCAAAGGTTTTCTTATTTTGTAGTCCTAAGAAAGACGATATTGATTGTACCATGTAGCTCTACAGGACAGCGGCCGGCGAGGAGAGCAGGCATTTATTACCACACTTGTGCTCATTATGGCTGCCTCTGACAGGGGTCCATTAAAATCAATTTTTATGTTTCTTATGTATTTTCTTTATCTAATGTTCTTGGCATTGTGTTTATTAGTCAGTTAAGACAAACACCAAGCCCAGGAGCGGGTTGGTGTTTTGTTTTTTTTTTTTCCTTTCTGTCAGAAATAACGAGAAGTGCAATTTTAATGCAACTACTCACAATCAATGAATGGAGGAAATTAAATGTTATGTTTCAGAATGAAACATTAAGGAGTGCTTTAAATTTTTTATGCTTTTACAATTAGAGAAATATGATGGGAATCATGTGGAGAGAGACTCCATCTTCCCAGGAAGGAATCTTGCTCCCCAGGTCCCCAGAGAAAGCCTTTCTCCCCAGGACCCTAGGGCCCCACAAGCACAGAATGGGGCTGCTCACAGCATACTGCAGGGCAGGCGGTGCAGGCCCACACCGTGTGGGACCCTCAGGCTGCCACCCACTGTTCACACCTCCTGAAAACGCTCAGCGCTCACAACCACCCCACCCTGTAAGTGTGCACCCCGCTCAGATGTGGTCACACAGTTATTGCCCGAGAGAGACGGGCACTGTTTGGTGAGACACTGGCCATGGTGGCTGGAGGCGCCCGGCCTGCTTGCCACCAGGCGTCCTGTGGAGAAGGCACAGGAATCACGCGCGATGCGTGACCTAGGCTTCCAGTACGCAGCCTGGGGCCCTGGTACTTACTCAGTGCTGGCCATCTTCCCAGCAGGCAGCCGGACCTCATGCAGGCCTTGTCTGCAGCCCACCAGCCAAATCTTCCCCAGAGGACTGTCCAGCGTCATGTACTGGAGAGCACAGGCTTTCATGGCGCCGCCTACCTGCAGAGGAACGAGTCATTGCTTCAGTGTGACTGACAACGTGTCCCTTTTGTCAGCTGGTATTGGGAAGGTGACACTCAAAGGTGATGTACAGTTACAGAAGTCAGGTGACTGAGCACATTCCTTTTTGGACAATGTCATACAGGAACAATTTAAGTCAAGTAAAAACATGAGTCTGGAAACTTTTGATCCGAAAGGAAAACAAATAAATAAATAAATGGAGGAGGATCCTGCATGACAGCAGCGAGGGCCGCCTGGGCCGGCGGTGAGCCCGCTGAGGAGTGAGCTACCACACTCACTCCATGAGCACACAACCTGCAAACCAAGTTGTCAACACAGCACCACCTCCACGCCAAGACACTGGGAGATGCCAGTCATGGTCTGGAAGAAAAGATGAAGATGGAGGTGAGGCCAGAAGCCTCAATCTCATCTCCCGCCCTGCTGAAGACACAGGCAGCCTGGACTTCTCACCTACCAGCAATTCCCGGGCTCCCCTTGTGGCCTACAGGCCCAAACACCTGGACCGGTGTCCCCCCTCCCTCTCCATCAGACTCCGCCTGGACTTCTCAGTGCCTCCCTCCGAATCACCTTGAATGACCTTGCTCACACTCACCAGGCAAAAGCACTGTCCGATACGGTTCCCTTCCTACGCAGACTCGGACTCTCTCAGGAGCATCCCTCAGGCTCAGCATCTCACAGGCCTGCGCGCTGAGAGCCTGGATCGTGCCCACCCTGTCCTCTACCTCACACGAGGCCCGTGTGCACACAGCCCCCCTCACAAACCATGCCCAGGCTTACAAACCCCGATCCTAGAGGAAGGATGAACTGGTGATGCAGTCAGGGAGCCAGGTGTGGCTTGTCCCCTGTGTGCCGAAGAGTTTTCTACGTGCTAACCCATCCAAGGCCAGCAAAGGGGACAAGGGGGCTGGGCTTAGATGGGGCAAGTTCACCAGTCAGAACCAGGCGCCCGCCTAGGCACCAGCACCACCAGACTCACCCTGCTGCACACAGCATAACCAGTGCACCTACTTCAAGCACACAGCACTCCCCACAGGCTCCTCTGAGTTCACACCCTCGAGGGAACGCCGGAGGACTGGCAAAGCCAGGGACTCTCCATCAGTAAACAGGAAAAACCAAGCCTACGTCACCAACACTGAGCTTCGGGCACCAGTGACACTGTGGCCAGGGAAATGGGATGTGGTGGCACAGCCACCCTCGCACTCTGCCTGCCCTCTCCACGTCACCAGCTCTGAATCCCACCCTAGCTGAGCCCAGGGCGGGAAGGGCCCGCCTCAGTGCCCCAGGAGGCATGGACCTGCGGCATCTGACCAGGAGCCCCAGTAGGGCCGGAAGAGGGCAGGGCCCCCACCCCCATCTGGGGCTTCTCAAAGGCGCTTCCACCCTGCCTGGAGTCACTGTGGGGGGACCCGGCCTGCCAGCTCAGAGAAAGCAGTGGCTCAGGCCTCGGCCAGGACCTGGCCTTGAACCATGGACAGGACTTGCTGAGCATAGGATGCAGGGGGCCTGCAGGGAGCAAGGCAGGTGGCAGCCCAGCCTGGTGTCACCACACAGCTGTCTCAGCTACCTTCCTCCTGCCAAGAGGCCCCTCCTCCACCCCTGAGCGGGGCCAGCACACCTGACGATACCCGTGGTACTGTCCCCTCCGCGGGCACTAGGCCAGGGCTCAGGGATAGCCTCTTACCCCTAGTGCACCAGGACCTGACCCCTCACCAGGAAGGGCTACAGCAAACCAACCACAAGGCTAGGGAAGAGGGAGAGCCAGGAGCAACCTCTGGGCACACAGGGGAGGGAGGGCATGAGGGCACGGTGCACAGCCAGGGTGAGAGGTGTTCAAGGTCTGTAGCAGACTCCTGGCTGCCTGCCCAGGCCGAGGGAGCATCCCAGCGGCCTGCCACTGGGAACACACTCGGGAAGCAGCAACAGGGACAGGACCCACAGCCGGCCTGAGTGTAGGCCAGAAGGGTGGGCGAGGCCTGGGGAGAACAGGTAAGGGAGCAGGTGGACTACAGAAGGATAAAGAAGCAGAGAGAGCACGGCCAGGCCTGGGTGCCAGGCTGCAGAGCACAGGCCTTTCCTGAGAAGCCAGTCTCCCGCCACAGAGGGAAGACCCTCCCTGGGGCCTCCTCTGCAGCTGCGCCAGGGGGGATCACCACCCAGGGAGGTGGTGCGGGGACGAAGGACACAGGCTCAGTCAGCAGAGGGAGGAGGGGCTCAGGCTTGGTGACAGGACATGCAGGTTGTCCCTGCCTCCTGGAAGAACATGCTGATCAGTGGTCACCCACGGAAGTGACCCACAGAAAGGAAATCACAGGGCCCCAAAATGATTCCAAAATCAACTTCATTTTACAAAGCCTATGCAGAGAAGTGGAGCTCTGACTCAACCGTGGTAGAGCTCAGGGGTCAACACCTAGGCCCGAGCTCAAATTGCTCAACTGACCACAACAACACAGCCAATACAGACAGGACAGGACGAGTTACACTTTCCTCTAGGAGTTCCCTATTTCCACAGTAACATGCATTTAGTTCCCATGAGGATAAAGCTCCTGCAAGGCCCTCAGCTGTGTGGTCAAAAAGAAATGGCGACAAGGGTTCTGCACCCTGTGTGATCTGCTTTTTGAAAGTTACAAATAATATTTAAATAATTTAAAAAAATGCAAACAGGCCATATGGTATCCTGTCCCACTGCAAGGAGAATGAACTGCTTTTGGGTTTGGCCCAACAGCCCTCCACCCCCAGGGCAGAGTCCTGGTCTCCTCATCTGGCGTCCTGTCTTACCAGTATCTGCTTCCCCACTTCCGTGGCTTCTCAAACACCACTTGTACTCACCACATCTAGAGCTCTCAGGAATACATCTCCTCCTAGCACACACAAAGACCGGGGTTCGATTCCTTAGTACCACATGCACAGAAAAAGCTGGAAGTGGTGGTGTGGCTCAGGTGGTAGAGCTCTAGCCTTGAGAAAAGCCCAAGGAGAGTGGCCAGGCCCTGAGTTCGAGCCCCAGGCCCAGAAAAATTAAAAAAAAAACTCACAACTTACAATTGGGCTCAAATAACTCATCCGAGAGGCCCTCCTATATTTGTATTTATTAGAATTCAAACCTCATGACAAGTAGGTGATAATTCCAGCCAGAAACAAAACATCTCTTGGCTTAGTAAGTTTAAAAACAAAAACAAATGAAGCCATGACTTCTATCCTTGATGGCTGATAAAATGGCTGGAGCTCTGGCAACTACTTGTTAAACAAGAGGGAAGGTTTGCAGTCCCTCACCTACCCTGATCCCACCACTGTACCTTCGTCCGAGCCTGTAGATAAGGGCTATGGGAAGTCAAAAGTCGGGTGCTGAAGTTCCTGTCTTCTCCCACCACAGTGGGAGACCTGTGCTGCACCCACTCCACAGGTGTTCAATGAACTTTGTGATCGCCATGGTTTAGAGAATGCTGGGAGCTGTCCCAGCCAGAAACAGAGAGCTCAAGGCACCTTCCCTCCAGCTGCTAGAACAGGCTGCCCTGGACCGGGGACTCTGGCTGGCCAGCCTCTTCCTTGCAGATGGCAACATCAAGGGTATCCGTCTGATGGAGCGGAGGGTGCCAGGCAGCTTCCCTGACCGCAGTTCTGACCGCAGCACGGGCAGAAGCCCTGGGGCTCCCGTGCACACAGCCTAGCTGGGGTTCAGCCTGTGTGGGTGCTCCCCACAGCCTGTTCAGGGCTGGACGGGGCTGGGCTGGGCGGAGTCCCTCCCTGAACTGGCTCGGAGCCCCGCAGGCCAGCCCTCACCAGCACCACAGTATCCACCGAAAGCCACAAGAGGGGCTGACATTAATTGGTGGCAGGAAAAAAAATTGATTTTTCATGGCTATTTGGAGACCTCTGAAAAATGAAGTGAATTCCGTTTCATCTCCCTTTTAACATGAATGGTGTTTAAATAACAATGTTGTGAATTAAGCAGTCGGCGCCAGAGGCACTTCCCGCCATATTAAAAGCCAGAGACCCAGAGACAGCAACTGCCTTCTCTCCTGGGCTTGAACTTCCCCAGGTCTGCCGCAGAGTCTAAAACCAGGCCTTCCAGAACCATCTGTGCAGCTCCACACCTTTCCGTTTTCCTCATAGCCACAGTCAAGGTTCCACACCATAAAATGCTCAGCACAAGTCAGGCGAAAGAAAGGAGTCACAACACTCTCCACACACGAGGTCCTCAGCCGCCCTGTGGCAAGGCAGGCACTGGACCCCACCTCGGTCGCCACGTCCCCACACAGCCAGTGGGGGACGAGGCCCGTTCACAGGCCCCCACAGCAAGAAGGGGGGTGCCAGGGAGCAGCAGGGCGCCCGCACTCATGCACAGGTCTGGGGTCAGGTCTGGGGTCCTGGAGAGACCCCTGTGCTCTCACCTTCTGGAGGGGAGGGAATGAGTCTGGGAGGAAAACCCGGGCCCAGATCATGGTACCTTCCAGGACAAGGCCTCGCAGGGAAGCAGCACAAGGTCACATTCAATGGCAGACAACTGGAATGCTTCCTCTTCCTTTCCCTTTTTTTCCCTCTTCCTTTGCCAGTGGCAGAGTATGAACTCAAGGTTTTGCACTTGCTTAGCTTCCTTGGGTAGCTGGTGCTCAACTACTTGGGCCACTGGAGCGTTTTGCTGATTAATTGGTGATAATAGTCTCAAGGACTATTTTTTTAAACCAGGCTGGTGGTGAACTGCAATCCTCAGGATGTCTGCTTCCCGGTGTTGAGCCACTGGCACCTGGCTGGCCCCCATTCCCTGTGCACTAACAACTAACAGGGCAAAGTGTCATGCGCAATGCCTCACTGAGAACGAGTGGACCCAAAGACGGGTCAAAGGCATCCTGCAACGCTGCTGCCACTGTGTCCCAGCACACAGGCCACTGAAGAGAAGGAGGGTGCAGGCATGTGGCCGTGGCCTTGGGACCCCATACGCCCTTTGCAGAATGACACGGGCCAGTGTGGGCCCCTTCCGGTTCCTGTGGTAAGGAGCTCTCGCATTGAGGATCTGGGGAGTGGAGCCCCAGGCCCTTGCCGTGGGTCCTGCAGCAATCCCAGGCCCGCACATCTCCCAGAAGGCCTCTGCACAGTTACCACAACAAGGCGCTCCAAGCACATGAGCAGCAAGTGTGCAAAAATGTCTGTGCATCCAAGCCAGGCCCCAGACGGATGGCTGAGGAATCTGTTCCCAAGGCGCCAAGCCAGGAGTGACCATCACCATTTAACAACCAGGCTTGACGCTTGTCTCATTTCTGCAATCCTGAGATCCTCAGGAGGCTGAGATCTGAGGATCTCAGTGTGAAGCCAAGGGCCGCCTTCCAAGCATGAATCTATGCAAACCAGGTAGAATCAGGGAGCCTCCAGAAAACCACAGCTAAATGTGTATGTGTGAGTGTAAAAGAAACGTCACGCACAGAGAGAAGGGAAGAAAACTTACGTGTGTACAGATCTCACGGATTGTTCCAGAAATCCACCAGAACTTCAAGCACTTGGGAGAAATGTTTCCAGATGACAACTACCATGTGCAAATCCACCCAACAGCCTTGCTGAGCAAGCTCTGTGTCCAGTTAGAAACAGATCTGTGCAAGCAGAGCGGGGTACAGGGCGCTCTGTGCATCCAGAATGAAGCTGGGGGAGAAACTCACCTGTTCCCTAGAGGGCTGTCTTCCTGCCCCTGCCTCTGCCCCATCCCACCCCTCGCTCCTCTCCGTCCCATCTGGCCCTGCCCCTGCTGGACACACAAGGACCACACTTAACCACCCCGGTACTCTAGGCTCCAGGACTGGTGGTGAGGGCTGCAGGGGATACCATCACAGCTTGCGGTTACTATGCAATTCATTGAGATAAGAAGCGGGGATAAAGCAAAGAGTATATTAAATAATCAATGTGTCACCCTGCCAGCCTAGTACCCGCCCTACAGATGAAATAAAGAAGCCAGGTTAGAAAAATGAATGAATGCCAAACCTCCTGTGGATGAAGGGGGCAGAGGAACTGTGCACTCACGGACTGCCGAGCTTTTCTGAAACGAAGCCAAGGTCCGTCACTCTCCCATCAAAGCATGCAGACCCTGACCAGGGCAGGTTTGCTATGGCGCTTACCAGGAACCCCCAAAGTCGACGGCCAACACCATGCATGGTCAGGCCCAATCTGTGCCAACAGGACCCCGACTCCATATGCTGGGCTCTGGGACCTGAGCCAGCCCCAAATCATGGCATCTCAGAAAGGACGACAATGACACAGGTGCAAGCCTGGGACTGAGACCGGACTTCCCTGAGTCAAATTCAGGTAGGACACCAGGCTGCCACCGTTCTACCTTCCCTGCTCTCCAGGCTCAGGGTCACAGCACAGGCAGTACCCCTTGACTGGCTGCACCCTCTCCTCAGTGTCACAAAGGGACACTCAGCCATGGAGAGATGGAAGGACAAGTACAATATTGACAGGGTGAGCATGCACTGACAGAACCTGGCCCCTGCTCGAGCCAGCCTCTGCTCCCTGGTGCCTGTGACGTGGGCAGACGCCAGGACTTGAGCCCCAGTGCTGCTGAGCCGGGGACACCAGGGTTTCCTGCCCTGGGAACCAGAAGACAGCTGTCTCTCCCGTCCCTACAGAGCTGCAGGTCTGTGGCTACTCCCTTTTTTCTTAGTTTTCCTCCACCTTTACTACCACGAGCACATGGTGGGAGGAGGAGGGCTTCACATCTTGACATTTTGGGAAGGAAGTAGACTCCAGGAGAGGACTCCCACATCCTGTACAGCGTGGGGAGCAGTGCTTTGCCTCCAGACACCCGGCCATCACAGGCGCCCAGCCACAAGCTGACATCCAGGACTGGATGTCCTCACTCCTACGACATGTCTGTGTTGGACTTCACGTCCTCAACACTAGTCTTGGTCAAAAATGATTCATTTATATTTTGTTAAAAGTGAACTTAGCATATTTCCCTCATTCTAGGTGATCCGTATGGGAATTCTCCAGGCCAGCAGGGAGAGGTCCCACATCTCATGGGGAGTGGGGGGGGAAGCTCCATGGCTGGTCTGCAGGGACACCGGTCGTCCCCCATGGACCTCGCTTCACACTCTGCCAACAGCACGTTCCTCGTGGGCTGGGAAACTTCTAGCACTTCAGGTTCCAACTAACTGCGCTGCTGCTTATGACAGGCTGTCAGGAAGAGGGTGGCAGGCCGGGGCAGGACGTGAAGTGGCAGTTCTTACAGCATTTGTGACAGGAGCTTCCGCTGAAACAGCCCTGCAGAGAACACCTGTCCTGCACAGCATCCAGGTCAGGAAAGCTCAGGGCTTCTTGGGGAGGGGTGGGGTGTGGCATGGCCAGGGCTGAGTGACACCCCAATGTGACAAAACAAAACAAAACAAAAACCACCAAAGCAGTGACCTCAGGGGACAGGCAGCACCTTGGCAAGTTAAATCACTGAGGCCCAGGAAGGGGCCTTATGGTGGTACTGGATATGTGCCACCATATCAGATCATGGGGAAAAGAGCACAAAATAGGCTAGCAGAATTTTCCCCCTGCAAACAGACAGGGCTTCCGGTCGGGTGACAGGCTTCTGGGAGTGGCTTAACACTGGGGACCTGCGGGGACAGCCGGTGTCCAGGCTCATTAGCCATCCCTTAGCCTGCAGACACCCAGGTCCCCCTGGGCTGGTGGCGGTGGGACCCAGTGGCTGCCACACACCCTGCCCTGCCACCAGAAACTCCAGCAGGGCTGGGTGTAAGCCGACTCCCTCCTCCACAACCCACAGTGGCCTCTGGGAGGCCCTGGCTGCCTCAGTAGCGGCCTCCAGGTTCGTTCGTTCTACAGAACCACTGAGGAGCTCAGGTCAGCAAGACCAGGGTAAGAGCTGCTGCCATGCTTGCCACAGTTCCTGTGGGTCCCTCCCAGGCCAGCGTGGGCCCGGCTTGGAGCTCCTGGCACATGTCCTGTTGGGACTGTGTCCAAGCATCTCAGCTTAGCACACAGGCACGGCCTCAGGCCACGGGACGGTCCACTGCCCGCCCGAGCCCTCAGCCCCCGCCGGCATGCCTTCTTGTGAGCACAGGACCCCTTCCCCCGGGCCAACAACAAATCCCGGCCACCTGGCTAAGCCTCATATCTTAACACCATCTCTGATCTATGGCCTCAACAAAGATTCCCTCACTAACATTTTCTGGGATATTCTCAAGCACCAGTGGAGCAGGGTCTGCTGTGTCCTGATGCCAAGTGCTCCGGGCCTGGCATTTCCTGAATGAGCCAACAAGAAGACGCCTTCCTTTCCCAGGTAGGGAGCAAGCTCTGCAGAGGCTCTGGGTGCAGGCTGCCAGGCTGGGGGTCGTGTACGGATTAAGCCCGGCTCCCAACAGAAAAGGCCTCATGCTCCACGCACGAGCTCCGCTGGCTGTGAGCACACAGGCCCGGACCACCAGCTCCGACCAGCAGGGAACACTACCACCAGTCACCCAGCCACCCTGCCTCGGAAAGCTCGGCAACGCTCCAGCCGCCAAGTGATTAACCCAGCTCCAGTCCACACGGCAGCAAGTTTTATGTTCTAAATTAGTTACATTATATCCAGAGACTATCAATAGGCTTGATAACTTGAACATATAATTCTATGCCTTTTACTCTTTGAACAATAATTCAGTCTGGGCCTGCAGCTGAAGCCAAGATTTCCAGACCAAAAGTGCACTTTCCATTTGATTAAATACTAATAAATGCAAGAATAAGACACCGGTCTTTTATCTTACAGTAAATTCTTCAAAGAGCATATACTCGAACAATTAATTTCTTCTCTGGAGAAAAGGACAGGTCCTTCCCTTTCACAGACAGCTTCGCGGTCTCAAGTCTTAATTACAACAGTTAAAACATAATTTATAGTAGTCCAGGGCTTACAGAGAATGACATCATAGCACAGGTTCTTGGGTTATTGAAGTTGACAGGCCTCTAGTGGGGTGCCCAGGACAGCTGCTGAAGTAAGGATCTATGCGGGTCTCCCTCCCAGCATGGACACACTATGTGCAGAGCCTCCAGCCCGCCTCTCCCGGTGTTGATATAACCTACCACCACCCCCCCCCCCGCCTGCCACATACACACAGAGGCACAATCCTCACAGAGCAAAGAAATTCCTACCACCAAACCGGGAGGTGAATATGACAAATACAGCACTTTTCTACTGCCTTTGATATTTTATATATAGTTTACTCATTACAAGAGTAAAATGCTGCCAAAGGGAGGTAGTAGGTTTCATTTAAGAGGAAAAACAAAAAACATTTTTTCCTGATGACATGAACAGGTTAGGAGCTAGGATACAGATACAGATACAGACAGACAGACAGACAGACAGACACACACACACACACACACACACACACACACACTCACACAGCAACACACATCTGTGCAAACCCACAACCCACAGGTAGCCCCACCCTTCCCCAACAGGGGCGGGAGCAACCCTCCAAAGGGATGCCCCCCAACTGGGGCTCCCCTCCAAGGGGGCGTTCCGAGCTAGGGAGGCAACATGGACCACAATGTTTCAGGACGGCATTCTGCCCTTCCTGCTCTTTAGAAATAGACAGCATGCCTGGGGGAAGCACGTAGGAAAGAATCAACTCACTGGAGGCCATCCAGTGGACTTTTCATAATAACAGCGAGACAGTCTGGACTAGTGAGACGTGAGCCCAGTGCGGGCCTCAGTCACCCAGAGCACGAAGGCCCCGTCCATCCTTGTCCCAGGGACTCTGGGGCCCAAAGGAAGAAGAATGAGAAAGCAGTCAGCTGTCATTATGGATAGTCAGCAAGCCTCCATCGGCAAACCTGCATGTAGTAAAAGGCCCTTAGAGCCAAAGGGAAAACTGAGGGAGAGAAGCTGCCAGAGCAGCCCCTCAGGCCTGGGCTCTGGGGAATCAGGAGGCAGGGAGCTGGGAAACAAGAGGGAAGGTGGCCAGACAGGAGAGGGTGGCAAAGAGTGAGCTGCATGGCCATGAGCATTGATGGAGAATCCCGAAGGCCAGGGGAGGCGGTGACTGGCTTTCCAGTAGACCAGACAGACTCCTCTTTGTAAGGATGGAGGTTGCCCCTCACGCTGTCATTGGAGATGAGCTAGGGGAGCAGTGCCTTCCCACCAAAGGACATCCTGAGCTAAGAACATTCTGAGGAGCGATGAGAAGGCTCTCCTTGCTTTCAAGGCGTCACCAAGAGAGAGGCGAAGGGGAAACACTCCAAGCTGAGCCCCACATTAGCGATCCCCAGCTGTCCAGCCATGTGTTAGGAATCCAGGGGCTTCTCTCCTCTGCACCTATGCAGCAGGGCTCCTCTCCTGAGCCCCAAGCGGGAACACATGGAGCACTGGGCCCCAAACGATGGTGCAGCCTTGCAAAGATCCTCTTGCTACGTGCTCAGAAAGAGATCAGCACAGAAAAAATAGGTTGAGAGAAATGAACGATAAAATATTTGAATTATGAATCTAAAACTTGTCCCAAGACAGAACAGATGAAGGTCCAGAATTCTCTGACCACCTCCTGGCTGACCGTGAGCTGCCAGAATGTGTCAGGGCCACGGTACACCGGGGACATCAGAGGTGGCCATCACCACATGCCACCCCCGTCCCTGTCTCTGAAGAACAGGGGACAGGCCATGCGGCCCCTGAAGGTGGACCTGCCACAGAACGGCAGCATAGCCCCATGCTTTCTCTTTGAGCCCATTTGGACGGTTACACAAAATGCCACACAACAGTGGCTTGTAAAGCACGGAGTTCTGAAGGCCGCAGTCCAGGTGAGGGAGGGCTGCCTGTCTTCTCATGAGGAAGGGGCTTTCCCTCCCTGCATTCTCTGATCCGGACTCTGGTCCCATCCCCAGGGTGGTCAGAGCCAATCAAGTCCCAGAGCATTAACAGGAACATCGGTGATTAAGTTTGGGGGAGGGGGAATCTAACATCCAGAGCGCCATGCTCACTGGAGAAGGGATGAGATTACATTAGCAGGAATTTCAGTGGTTTAAATGAAAATTTAATGCTTAATATAGAAAAAGTTCATTTTTCTCAAGCTATTTGATTTAAGATACTTGCTGTATACATGAGGAAGATATACATAAATTCCACATTTATACACAGAATCTGTGTTTCAATAAAAACAAAGGCCAACCTGTAACCTATTTACCTACAAATGACACGAAGACAAAATGCTGTGCATGCATTGTTCCTTACAACGAGTGATTATTACAAAATTATATATAAACTCTAGTCAACCTTCGCTCAGATAATTGAGTAATGTCATTATTTCTCTCACACTGATATATCCCGTCATTACGATGTATTTCAAAACTAAGAAATGTAAAACTGTGAGCATGTTATTATGTATTTTAGCAGGTACATTTTATCTAGATTAGAGCAGAACGAATTCTTCAAACCAGACGCATAGATGGAAGCCCTGTAGATCTGAAGTGCTACTCTCAGAGGTAACATGGATGAAAAATTTCAGGCTCTTGAGAGAAGCAAACTCCATTTGTTTCTTCAAACCTCAGTACTGAGTCCACTAACAACGGCCCTGGTTCTCACACCCCTCCTGGCTCTCTGCCCTCTCCAAGGAGGCATCTCAGAGAAGGAGACTCAAGCACACTTCCCATGCTGGTTTCTTTCCTGGGCACATGGTCCTCGAGGCTCTTCCACCCTGTGGCCAGGGGATCTTCGCCCTTTTGAAGGCTACAGAGCACTCTACTTATAGATTGGTGACATTGTCCTTTCATCCGTCAGAACACTTGGCTGCTTCTGTCTTCCGGCTGATGTGAAGGAAAGTACTATTGCACAAATCTGTATTCAGAGCCCTCTCTTCAGTTCTTTTGGACATAAACCTACAGCTGGAACCATATGTGGTCTCCATCTTGTTGTTTGTTTGGTTTTTCTTGAGGAGCAAACACTTCTCGGCAGTGGCATGCGCCTCAGTCTTTGTCCCTTCACACACAGAAATCACCCCTGCACTCATAGTCCAGCACTAAAAGACAGACTACAACTCAAATTTTGCAGTGCTAAACCACAACTCAGCAACATAGCCAGACCCTCTGTATCTAGCACTAAGAGCACGTCCTCTGTGCCAGGACCAGGCCAGACCTCTGAGGGCAGAAACCTCAGGCCCAAGGTGGGAGGGCTGCCAGTGGTTTTGATGCATGCTGGCTGGGCATGCCACCACAGGTGACATTCACTGTGTTATTGTGGATTTGAATCAATACATAACACACAGGCTATGTAACTCCTAAGGAGTTGTTTCAATAACAAAGACGTTGCCAGGTGGAAAGCATGAAGCCACGGTGAAATGAATGGACCAGGAGAGGCAGGCTGAGAGGAGATTCTGAGCCCCACTACAGACTCCAAAAACTAGGAAGTCTACCCTAAAGAAAAGGGAAACTGGGTAGGAGAAGCAGAAGGTAGATGAGGCCTCAAACACATAAACTTCACAGAACTTCTAGAAAGCATATAGGGCGTAATATTCCACGCAAGCCTAGCAGCTTAGTAAATGTTTTATCTCCATTCAAACCCTAAAAACCTGGTAGAATATAAAGAAAAGCTTTAAGCTTGTTTCCCCACTGCTAAAACTTAACAGATAAAATGTATTGAAAGTAGATTCATGTTTATTTTGGAGGACTGAAAGGTTTCTTCATCTCAAAGGTAACTAACACAATCAAAACACCAGCAAACACAGGCGCACACACAAGAAATACAGTACTGAAACGGAACCATAAAAAGTTGCACCGAAACCATTTGTCATTCTGTTCCACTCACCAGAGGCTCTGCAAGCTTGCTTCCAAAGGCGTGGGTCATAAATCACCATCTGGGCTCACTCTCTCACAGGACTTCCCTCCCTAGCACCTGAACGGGGAACTTTCTGACTACTCATCCCTGGGGCAGCCATGTACCCAACTCACCAACACCCAAAGGTGTTTCAACTGGGCATGTTTTCTTCCTGGAGCTGGGCCCTGTGCTCAGGAGCTATCACCAGAACAGGCTGCGACAACATGAGGACATCTATCTGTTATCCACACAAAAAGACCCTGCACTTCCAAGGTGGGCCTGTCGGGCACAGTATGATATCCCATCTACAGACTAATGAAGATGCAAGTTTAAACCAACGCCTACTTTATGTAGATCAAAGACAAACGGGAAGTCCCCAGGACACAGAGGGAGAAATGGACTGATTAGAGCGGAAATAGCAGCAGAACAAAGGCCACACTGCGGGGGGCTAGAACCAGATTCCCTCACCCAGAGTTCAGTAATTTGCAGGCCCCTCTGACCATGCACTCACAGGCAGCTCCTTCCCAGCTTTTCCACAGTCCTCTCCCTGTTTGTCCTCAGAGACGCGTTCTGACATTGTCCTCCTGTGCCACACAGCTTCCCCTTGCAGGCCTCCTCCAATATGACTGCACAGCCATTCACCCTCTGAGGCCTCAGGTTACCCTTCTGCTTATTCCACACATGATGTTTTACCCGGCTTGCTAGTATCAAACCACATGCACTGCCGCAGTAGGACCTCAATTTAGAGATAGAAAAATGTAGCCTAGATAGAAGACTGTCGTTCCATTCGTGACATGGGGAGAAGGTCCCGGGGAGGCCATCCTGAGAGGCCTTCAGAGTTTACTCTCAATAGTCCAAGTGAAGTTTTATGGGAAGAAGATGAGTAGGATTTCAAGTTTCTCAAATGGTTGGGACAAACTGCGCAGAGTCACAAAGAAAGAGCAAGGAGTATGCAGGTCTGCCATCATCAAGTAGAAACATGGATGGAGAAGGTTCCAGAAGGCAGACGAAGAGGAAACGGTCCAGCTGGTTAAAGACTTGACGGTTGGTTGGGGTCAGCAGTGCAGAACACGACAGCCAAGGGAGGACAGGATGTTCAGATGTCCCCGGGCTGTGACACACATTCAATGGCTATTACACCTGGCCCTCACAGCTACAGAGGAACAGAGAGCCTCAAGTTTCCAGAAAAAAGAAAAAACCCACAGAACTAAAAAGGTCCTTGCATGGAAGGGTGAAAAGACGGAAGAAAGAGACGTCAGAAACGATATTCAAAGAGTCTTGCCTGGGAGGGTGGGATTCTGTCAGGAGAAGGGCAGCCCAGAGGTGGAGGTGAGAGTGCAGGAGGGAGCCAGCTGGGCTCTGAACAACCAGTGTATCCATGTTTGGGGCCAAATGACTCTTACTGGTGCAACTTCCTGTGCCTCGCTCAAATTTCCTGCCTCCGCTGGCAAGGGCTCCTGAGGCCAGCAGTGATTCCCCTGCCAGGACGACCAAACCTGTATTCGGAGAGAACTGACCCACCCGTGTGAGAACCGCTGGCCTAGCGAGGCGTGCGGGGAGCCATGAGGGACGGTGGCACAGGGCGAGTGGAAAAGCCCACCAGGCCAGGCAATGCCCTCGGAGGCCTAAGAAGCCCAGCTGGGTCTGGAGCTCAGCATCTATGTGAGAGAATGCAACTACGGTCCAACCCTGGCCCCAGCCCCGCACGGCACCTCAGCTCCCCCTCAGCAATGAACACACAAACTATGAGCCGCTTTTGAAGACACTGTCCGGGGTATTTAGAGAGTGCACCAGGAGCAAGAAGAACTAGCAAGACACACGGAAAACTACTGGTGGAGTCACTATCCCTGTGATGGCAGACTGATCTGATACAGTTATTCTTAAGGGTTTTGAAGGAGAGAGTGCTGGGAGGAGCTCCGGGGTGAGGGCCTGCTGGAGCCGGAGCTGACCCTGGCTCCCCGTGGGGGAAAGGCACACACAGATGCAGAGACAGCAGGACAGGACGGTGAACTCCAGAAGGAGGGGTGCTTGCCCCAGCGGGGCTGGCCCGTCTTGCAGCCCTTCTCCCCAGGGTGTTCTGGAAGAGCAGAGAGATTCAGATCATCCGAAAGAGGGTGGAAAGGCTACGGCAATGACAGCAGTCAGGAATGTTCTGGAATTGGAGAAGGGCCTCACCTACCCTCCTACCCTGTACCCTCTCTTTCATGAGCCTGCCACATGTGCCAGTCTAAAATTAATTAAATCCTAACACATGACTCCATCTCACACTAAAATACACAGAATCATTTGTAGTTTTACCACTTTTACGACTCACAAGGCTTTCCAGGAACTCAGCTATAACTCAGCAGAAAGATGGACTTCATTTCCTTTAGAAATTGGCAAAAACTTGTCCGGCCCCCATAGTGGCTGAGTTATGTCACATGTCAGGTGAGATGATGAGTGGCCAGTGGACGTGCCCCTCCTTGGGTGGCCTGGTGATCAGGTGCACAAGCCCAGTGACCAGGCACCTGGACGGGCAGGGCCCTGCACAAGCCCTTCTCTTGCCATGGGCTCTGTGATACACCATCGTTCTCCTCTTCCTGCGAGCGTTTTGTGCTTTAATTAAAGAGTGTGTGTAGGTAGATGCTAGCTGCAAATTTCATTGCGAGGATATAAAGGGAAGGTTATAAAACACATGTGTGTGAGAAGGGGCACCAGCTATGACATTGTTGACAAGGTAAGAAATCCCAGCACACACACACACTGAAAGGCAGGAACAAAACATGTTTCCACAAACCTTCCTTAACCTTCTTAACATCAACTCTTAATATTTAGCCTCATATCTAAATGACTTCACAAATTATATATATGTATGTATACATATATATGTGTGTGTTTATATATGTGATATATATATGTGCCTATATCATTCACCCAAAGGGCATTGCTCCCGAGAGAACAGAACCCCAAGCCCCCACCTCTGACAGAGTTCCAAATCAATTTCTACCTGAGTGTTGGAAAGGCCGAAGCCAGAAGCTGCTAAATAAAAGGTAATGCAACTAGGCATAACACAATAAAAGATATTACCTTCAAAATGCATTATTGTTGCCAATTATAAGAATCACTTCAACTTAATTTCAAAAGCACAATCACCTTCCACAGAAACAGTCTCTTTTTTAAATTTCAAAGAGTATTACATTAAGGCAATAACTCACCTTCCAGCCATAATATCGCTCTGGCTTATTGCAACAACACATTTCATAAATACCTCTCATCGACAAGTCAAGCTAATTCAGGGTAATTTTATTGTATTTTGGTGCTACTTCACATTGGTGTGCAATTACCTTTATCATTTTATTGCCAAGGCAGAAAGTAATCAGAACAATTATTTGAAAACGGAGGTTTATAAATTCTAAATCACAGTTGCTGGCATTTTTGATAAAGCAGCTGCTTTATCTAGCCAAGTGGCAGGGGCAGGGGACGCATCACACATCTCCCAAGCACAGCTGACCCTAAGTGCATTGCGCAATATCTGAAGTGCTTCCAGAGAAACGGTCCTGCATCATCCATCATTCTCCATCAGACTAAAATAGCTACATACCTGAAGAACAGAGGCTGCAGGATAATCATAGAAGAAGAATCCAAGCAGAATGGGCCAACCACAAACCGCTTTCCCTCTCAGGCTGTAAGGTATGGGCTGGAACTGGACCTCGTCCGAGGACATGCACACATATGACTTTGCAGGAACTCTAAACATCTGGATGCACATGCATGGACTTTTAAATAGAAATGAAATGTGCAGTGGGGGTCATCTCTGGGCTGCCTGCCTTTTTATGCTGCCTTGCAGTGCAGCATCCGAAAAGCAGAAGCCAGAAAGCTTCAGGGTTTCTGTGGCCACACGAGAGCCACCTACCTCTCCCAGTGCACGGCATCTGCTTCTCCAGGCCTTGTGCTTCGTCCTCTGTTTATTGCTTAAAGAAATAAAGAGTGCAGCATGCTTGGAAGGAAAAGAATAAAGGGGGGGGGTGGGAGCTGAGCCAGGCAGCTGGCCCAGCCTCACTGCCCTCCTCCCCTGGGTCCTTGGCCATGGCTGTCCTAAGGGAAGGACAAATGCCACGTCACAGTCCATATCCTGATGAAGTAACTACGCGATCATTCCTTTGGTGCCAACGCAAATGCCCAGAACAAGAAGGGCCCTGTACCCCTGGACAGGTGACCTTAGGCCAGTGGGGAGCTGATGTCTAGCCACGATAGGTCTGGCCTGGCCTCCCGCACACAGCCTCCACATGGAGCTAGCCTCCACCACAGGGCCCCCACGTGGCTATAGTTTGTTCCCTCTGCAGTATTCCCCTCTGAGTAGCTGCCTGCAGGGCCAGGACAGAAAAGGCATGGGAAAACGCCCATGCTGGCACTTACATGCTTGCACCACAAAGCCTACAGGCCACTTCCGCTCATACTGCACTACCCAAAGCAAGGCAGTGCCCGCACCACACCCAAGGGGGCGCTGTGGTTGTGGTCCCTGCATGTCCAGTAAAGGAGACCCCAACAGCTGCGTGACCAGCACCTCCCAGCTGTGCCACACTCACTGACGCTACAAAACTCCAGTTTACTCTCAGGTTAAAACCACTTCAAGCTGAGCAGGGTGTAGGAGGACAGAGAGAGGAGGGTCACAAATTCAAGGTCAACCTGAACTGCACAGCAAGACTATGAAAAACAAACAAAAGCTCCCAGAAACCACGAAGGAACAAGAGTGGGGGGGGGGTAAACTGTAAATGTGATGGCCACATCACTAAACATCAGGAAAGAAGACCTTATGATCGCTCGTTTTAATGTGACATGGAGACATGAGTATGAAAGAGAGGAGAAAGGAAGCAAATGGGCGACTGCTGATAAATGTGTAAATCCACAAGCAGAAACAAGTGACCACTATAAAAACAAAACAGGACAGCCCAAGACACTAAAGTGGTTAAGGATCAGTCTGAGGCTGAGCAGCTCGGTGAGGTCATCTCGTGAGCCATCCTAAGCACACTTCCCAAACACTGGAAAGCAGTCTCTGCTTCCCAAGGGGATGAACAGTACTTTCTCAGTTTCAAAGTGATGGCTGCTGTCCCTCACCACAGGGCACGGGGCCACCTTCCAGCTGGAGAAATCAAAGGCATCCCTTCCCTTCCCCACCAGAGACAAGACCCAGCTGGGAGGGATCAGAGCTCAGGGTGGAGAAGCAGCAGCAACTCTGAGCCAATGAGGACAAGAGCAGAGCTCTACTGGAAGGCCCCACTGTTTACTGATAAGCACAGGCAGGAGACAATCTCCCCTGTGCGGAGCCACCTGCTAGGGATGCAGCTGAGAGCTAGGAAGAGCCGGTGCCCAAAGGACTCTGGTTCAGGGACCTCTCGGAGCTTCAGGAGCATCGGGTAGACCCCGCCATGGACATCATTGCTGTAATGTTAGCGTCTCTCCAAAAGCTTGTGCAGCTCCAACGCCCCATCACTATACTGGGTCTTAATGGATGTGACAAGCGTCCACTCAAGAGAATGAAAGACACCACGCTAAGAAGAACCAGCCAACTGTCTTGGTAAGGCAACACTGAGTGCCAGCATCACAGCTTGCACATGTTCAGCATTGCTAACACTGACCTGAGAGGGCCCGACCTGCTCCAGGCCCTGCAGGGGAGGAAGACACGGGAAACAGTAAATCATCTGGTCACATTCCTACTACAAGATAGAAGATGCTTAAACGAGACCTGGGATTTGAACACCAGAGGCCCGTCTCTACCACCGGGCTCTCCTGGCCTCTGGACACCTCTAGGGGATGGCCCCCAGCCAGCCAGCCAGCCAGAGATGGGCCTCCAGGGCCACGGTGAAGCATGAGCTGCCCCAGCGTGAACAAGGCCCCCCCAGACCTGGGAGCCAGGAGAGCACTTCCTCACACGTACGTCCTGTGACCCCCACGCCCCGAGCGGCTTCACAAATCCAATCTGTAGGCCTTTTTCCAGCCCTCAGATTTGTCATATTGGTTCAGACTTGAAGGTTTGTGCCAAAAAGAGGCTCAGAAAAAATGAAGATATGCTTCAGGAAGAATGAATTAGGGAATACCTAACCTATTAATATGCAATGAGTAAATTTTCAGGACAATTAACTCCAAATTATTTTTCCACAGTTTCCAAAGGCAAGACCTAGTCATTTGATAAGTACATCCACCAAATTACAGTCTTTTTGCCTGAGGAAAATGGGCAGGAAGTTTGTGTTTTCCTCAGCGGAGGGCCCCGTCCTATCCACCAGCAGAAACCCTAGGAAGCCTGAGTCTGGGGCTAAGGGCCTGCCTAACACAGACAGTGCTGATGAGTGCTGCACTGCACAAGGCCCAAAGGGGACATTCACTTAATGTCATTTCAAAATTTCTGTTCATGGCAAAGAGACTGAAGAAACATAAGTAATCACAAAAAGTATATCAAGTCCACAGAAATGAGAGTAAGAAAATAAAATAGGTTAAGGAATAAGAAAACAATCCCAGAGAATGTAATAAGAAAACTAGATAAACTAACCAGAGGGCCTTCATTGCTTTATCTTTATAGGTTCTCCACATGCAACATTCAGAGTTGAGAAACACACTAATTAGTTGTTATCTCTATGTGGAAATATGCCATCTACTTGAAAACAAAATGATTTCATTTCCTCTCTATTTCAGTCCAAGTGTCAACTCTGTGCTTCTTACCATGTTCACTGGAGTCTTTCCCCCAAGAGCACAGGGAATGCCCTTCTTCTCAAGCTGGCTCCGCTCACAAAGCCCTTGGCAGGAGGGCTCAACCTCCCTATAATCATCTCCAAAGCCACCTAACGTCACCACGCTGTCGACATCCTCAAGAGAACCAAGGGACGGGGAGCCACAGGGACTGAGACCCAACACTGGAGAAGACAAAGGACAAACAGCCGGTGTGTGCAACACACTCAAGTCAACATCCTGAACGTGATCACCGTGCCCTGGACATGGGGCGCCAATACTCAGCAAACGAGACAATGGATGCGTGAAGGGGCAGCTCTCCTAAAATTTCCGTATTATCTCAGGATGGAAGTCACAGTCACCTGTCTAGATTCAAGCTCCATTCTGACCAAACCTGGAAGTTAAGAAACCAGAGAGACAAGGAACTTCATGAAACACCCACACCACCTTCTCAGCCCCCAGCAGAGAGACGGGACGGGGACAAAGGCAGATATCACCACACAGCAGAAGAGGAGGCCGCCATGCCACAGCCCAGGTCCAGCCCCGTGACACTGCATGGTTCCCCTCACAGGCCAGTGCAGGGCTGGGCTGGTGAGATGCAGCTAGGAATAAAAAGGTTAAACAGATCATAAATTAAGATTAGAGTCTGCTGGCCAGCAGCTTTATACCTCATTATAAATCAGATCAAGAAACGAGCTTCTCCACTTATCACCAGACCCTAATCTGGTACCTCTTCCATAGCAACCACCCAACAAGCAAAAAGTACATTAGCCAAAACATGAGACCTTTCCATACCCCTCCTACAGTGCAGGCGGGAGGAAGGGAGAAGGTACCAATCACATCCGGGTTCGTGGAACACAGCTCCCGGGGCCAGCGCCTGCACAGCACTAGTCTGTGCCTGTCTCAGAAGGCATCGAGGCCTGCGATGGCCGGCCCCCGTGCCTCGCCTGAGGCAGGAATTGGGGGGACCCAGGCCCAGAGCTGCCCACCCAGAGAGGGTTCCAGGTCAGGCCACGTGGAGTGGATGGAAATCACTGCCGGAGAGGGCAGCCAGTATTTTATTTAGACATTTTTATAAGGAAGCCAGAGGTTGCTAGCATGGCCAAGATAGCTATACAAATTTTGATTTTACTAAAATGTTATGTCCCTTGAGTCAAGGTATTAATCTTGTTATAAAAGTAGTCTCTCCCCTCACTAGCCATTCATTAAACTTTCATAAATTTTAAAATGTACTTATTGTTATTGGATCGTATGGGAAAGGCAAAGAAAGTGTGTGGCAAAAAGCAAGCCTGGCTGGAAACCCCAGGCCCTCTGCCTCTGTCAACATTCGGAAAACCCACTCATCCACTGGCAGCAGTGGGGCTGCGTCTCAAGGAAAGGTTTCATTATTTTTTTTTCAAGGATGAAGATAAATTTACTTAAAAAAAAAAGATTCCAAATGGTAAATGTAAAAGCAGAACGGGCTCCCAGACCTGTGTTCTCAGAAAACAGCCGTGAGCCAGGAGAGGACTGCGGGACTGGTCCCCAGTCACACGAGACCCTGGAATGGCGGATGTCACATCCATCTTGTCAGCCGTGTGCCACCATCCATAGCCTGCTGGACATAGCGGAGGCCAGAGAGCCTGACCTGCCCGCGCCCTGGGAATGGCAGCCATCATCCTCTGTCTGTGCACTGCGCATGGGGCTGGTTCTGCAGGAACCCACAAGGGATGAAGTTCTGATGTTATTTCAACCACATGAGCCAACTGTGCCAGGGAGACAGTGAAGAAGAAAGAGGGGAAGAGCCAGGGGTGGGGGGAGGGTGAGGAAGGGGAAGCCAGGGACAGGCCAAACTCCAGAGGCCAGGGACAGGGTAGGCATGGCGGGGACATTACTAGCTCCTCCTGGCATCTGTCTGTCCATCCGTCCATCCGTCCATCTGTCTGTCCATCCATCCTCCCATCCATCCATCTAGCTAGCTATTCACCCATGACACAAATGCTTGCCAAATTGTAGAGCAGAACCTATGGAAAGAGATGAGCTTTCTTTTTCCACAAGAGAATTGGAATTCGAAAGCTCAGGAGGCCAGCCGTGATCCAATACCAGCCAGCTCGGCAAATGAAGGGTCCAGGCCACCTCTCACTGCTCGGCCTATACCAGCTTCAGATCCACAGAGTAAAAATAAGTACTGAACTTTAATAAGCGCTCCATTCTAACAAATAAAACCAAACACCTAATTACCAAGTGATTATTTATAATTTCTAAAATAACTTAACCCAGTTTTCCAAAGTGGGTATTTTAAGATTCAAAGGCAAGTCCTGCTTGAAGCCAGCTTTAGGTAATACATTTATTCTTCCTCCCCAGAGGATCCAGAGATCTGTAACTCTAAATTGCATTCCTTGTACCAAATAGACATTAGTCTCATTTACAAACAGCAATTACTTACCACAGAAAAACTGAATCATAAATTTAAATTAATTTTGACAAAAATTCAAAATGCGGTTAAAGGAACATTATAGAATGAACACAGCAAAGCACGTGTGCAGCCTACAATATTTTAGTTTTCTTAAATGGTTCAGCAACATGAGTTATTGCCAGCCAACCCTTCTATCCTCTGTCCAACAGCATGCCCAGCCAGTAGCCAGCTCCTTTCCCTGTGGGCCACCGTGTTCCTCCCCTTTCTTCGGCCCCCACCCCCAACACAGCATAGGAGCAGCCCATGACCTGTTAAACACACCAATACCAGCTCCCTGGTCCCCTTCCCCTGGCCAGCATTTGTGGCTGTTTGTGTTCTCAATAGCAGCCATTCTTGAGACAACAAGACAAAGCTTACATTTTCTTACAACCAAGGCTTTTGCACAATTCTTCATGTACCTATACACAGACTGAGCTGTTCCTACCTATCACTCCTGTTCACCCAATGGGGTGCGGTAGGTCCCTGAAGTCAGACCGCTGCACCCTTAAAAAGTCTCACAGCACCCTCTCCAAGAAGGGTTGTTTCCCAGATCAGGGACAGAAAATTACTGGTCCAGTGAGCAGGCTGTCCCGGGTCCCAGATGGCCACCTCTCCTGACCCAACATGAGGGCCCCAGGATGCTGGCAGACATCACCCCAGAATGATGGATCCACACCAGGTGCCTGTCTTTATACACTGGCTAATCCTTCTTAATGACTGAATTGAATATTACTTTTCTCAGTCTTCAAGATTCTGTGTATACTTAACCCTTGTATCTTTAGGCAAAACTTATAATTCCAGTTCTTTTGAGACAACTAGATTAAGAGACTCTAATAAACCAGATAGTGAACAAATGACATTAAAAAAGTAGTAATTCGTGGTGACCACTCTAGCAAGCAGACAGCCGGGGAAGGAAGAAAGAATACATAGGCAGTGCATGACATAGAAAGAAATGCAGATGTCAATCACAAGGGGGAGACCATGCAGTCCACATACTGACGATGGGTCAGAATCCAGGATATGCAAATACTTTTGCACATCAGCAAGAAAAAGACAACCCAATAGATTATTAGGCCAAAAGTGTATGAACAAGCATTTCACAGAGAACAGTCAGAAGTGGCAATGGAAAAGCACGCTGAACTTCACTGCCAAGCACAGAAATGCAGTCTGCAGTCACACAGAGATATGACTTTCTACCCAGTAGGTTAGCAACTATTAGTAGCATGGTAGCCCCAGGTTTTGGTTAGGAAGTAGATCAGCTGCTATCAGCAGCTATCAGCTGATCTACTTCAATCATTTTACAAAGCAATTGCCATATTGTGGCACTGAGCACTGACAGTCCAACAGTTCTGCCCTGGAGTACACATTGAGGAGACATGGTTAGACGTGTGTGCTGGCAGCTAAGGCCCCCTGACAAGGGAGTAAGAAAGTATATCACCAGACCATGGAGAAGACATACAAGGAAGTGCCATTCTGTACAGAACGAATGGGCTCTGGCCAAACACAGCAACTTAGATGAAAAGCAGAAAAAAAATATTTCCCACAGAGGGACGGGTCTCAGTTACACAACACGATTCCCACTTTGGAACAACACTAAATGACTCCTTGTAGAGAAACAAGAAGGTGTGGAGCAAATGGATGCACATTCACAGGGCAGCAGAATGGTAAGTACGAATTTTAGAGTAGTGATAAGGCCAGGACCAGATGAATGGAGAAGTTCAGAGCTGGCCAAGAGAGCAGGACAGAGACGGGTGATATGACGGTCTCCAGATAGTGGTAGGCCAAGGGGGCAACAGCCACTTCTAAGTTGTAAGACAGGAGTCCTTTGGTAAGCCTCAAACAACACATAATGAGGAGAGAGGGAGGGAAGAGTAAAAGTGAGGGTAGAGAGAGAAAGTGAGGAAGAGAAAAGAAAAAAATAGAAGAAAATACAGAAAACCAAAGCACTGAAGCAAAAATTTCATAAAATAAAAGTTTAACATAACCTCATCAATGTTAAAAAGCAGATAAAATAGGAATAAATACTTTTCCTAGAGGGTAAATACTATGCTCAGATTCCCTTTCAAAAGTTAGTCAGCTAGGCACTGGCTATTCAGGAGGCTGAGATCTGAGGATTATGGGTCAAAACCATCCATGCTAGAAACCTGTCTCCCATTAACCAGCAAAAAGCTGGAAGGGGAGCTGTGTATCAACTTGTAGAGTACTAGCCTTGAGTCAAAACGCAAAGCAATAGCACTCAGGCCCTGAATTCAGGCACCCATACCAGCATAGGAAACAAGTGAGAAACAACTTGGTCTTCCCAATCACTGCATGTCTGACCCTAGAGCAGCTACATTATATGAAGATGTTCTTTAAAGTTCATAGCATCCAAAACTTTGTAAGCTCAGACATCTCCCATTTTACTCCCCCTTACAGACATGCAGCACTACTGAGAAAGATCTGGTCCTCACACTGTTAGTCAGCTAGCTGTTCACCTGAAGCCTCTGGAAACACCGGCAAGCTGGGCCAACACTGTGATAAGTTCCTGCGGGACACAGTTGTTCTTGCCCTTCGAGTGTGTCAGTATGCCTGTGCCACTGCACCAGGTACCTGAGCATGCAGGGCCTCACTCCAGGAGGCAGCCAGGAGCAAAGACTGCAACACCAACTATCAGCCCCTCTGCAACACGATCCCAGGGAAGTGAGGGCTAGCAGGAAGACTCACACCTCTTCCTTTGGGTCCTGTCTTGGACAATGTGAAAAGGTGGCAATGGTGGGCTGCAGTGAGGATGCCCCATGAGAACACGCATTCCAGACTCAACAAGAGCAAGGGACGGAGTCAAAGGGATTGGGACATGGTAGAAAAAAAAAACAGGCATGTCATTACTTTAGCCAAAAGTCCATGACATTCTACTGACACCACCGAAAAACGTGACCTAGGACTCACTGGCAAATTCCTCACCTCAATTGGGCAGGGACGGACTATGTACCAAGGGGCTACACAGGAGGGTACACAAGGGGTACACAAGGGGTACACAGGGGGTACGAAGGGGGTACACAGGACGTACACAGGAGAGTACACAGGGAGTACACAGGGGGTCACAGGAGGTACACAGAAGGTACACAAGAGGGTACACAGGAGGATACACAGGAGGTACACAGGAGCATACACAGGAGGTACATAGGAGGATACACAGGAGGTACACAGGAGGTACACGGGAGGTACACAAGAGGATACACAGGAGGATACACAGGAGGAACACAGGAGGTACACAGGAGGATACACAGGAGGTACACAGGAGCATACACAGGATGTACACAGGAGGTACACAGGAGGATACACAGGAGGTACATAGGAGGATACACAGGGGGTACACAGGAGGTACACAGGAGGATACACAGGATGATACACAGGAGGTACACAGGAGGTACACAAGAGGATGCACAGGAGGATACACAGGAGGTACACAGGAAGATACACAGGAGGATACACAGGAGATACACAGGAGGTACACAGGAGGATACACAGGAGATACACAGGAGGTACACAGGAGGATACACAGGAGGATACACAGGAGGTACATAGGAGGTACACAGGAGGATACACAGGAGGATACACAGGAGGATACACAGGAGGGTACACAGGAGGAACACAGGAGGATACACAGGACGATACACAGGAGGTACACAGGAAGATACACAGGAGGTACACAGGAGGATACACAGGAGGTACACAGGAGGATACACAGGAGGGTACACAGGAGGCACACAGGAGGATACACAGGAGGTACACAGGAGGTACACAGGAGGATACACAGGAGGTACACAGGAGGTACACAGGAGGATACACAGGAGGGTACACAGGAGGTACACAGGAGGACAAACAGGAGGTACACAGGAGGATACACTGGAGGATACACAGGAGGATACACAGGAGGATATACAGGAGGATACACAGGAGGTATACAGAAGGTACACAGGAGGTACACAGGAGGTACACAGGAGGATACACAGGAGGAACACAGGAGGTACACAGGAGGATACACAGGAGGATACACAGGAGGATACACAGGAGGTACACAGGAGGATACACTGGAGGGTACACAGGAGGTACACAGGAGGATACACAGGAGGATACACTGGAGGATGCACAGGAGGTACACAGGAGGATACACAGGAGGATACACAGGAGGATACACAGGAGGTACACAGGAGGATACACTGGAGGATACACAGGAGGGTACACTGGAGGATACACAGGAGGCACACAGGAGGCACACAGGAGGATACACAGGAGGATACACAGGAGGTACACAGGAGGATACACAGGAGGTACACAGGAGGATACACAGGAGGATACACAGGAGGTACACAGGAGGATACACAGGAGGATACACAGGAGGTACACAGGAGGATACACAGGAGGTACACAGGAGGATACACTGGAGGATACACAGGAGGATACACAGGAGGATACACAGGAGGTATACAGGAGGTACACAGGAGGAACACAGGAGGTACACAGGAGGATACAGAGGAGGATACACAGGAGCATGCACAGGAGGATGCACAGGAGGTACACAGGAGGATACACTGGAGGATACACAGGAGGTACACAGGAGGATACACAGGAGGTACACAGGAGGTACACAGGAGGATACAGAGGAGGATACACAGGAGCATGCACAGGAGGATGCACAGGAGGTACACAGGAGGATACACTGGAGGATACACAGGAGGTACACAGGAGGATACACAGGAGGTACACAGGAGGTACACAGGAGGATACACAGGAGGTACACAGGAGGATACACAGGAGGATACACAGGAGGATGCACAGGAGGATACACAGGAGGTACACAGGAGGATACACTGGAGGATACACAGGAGGATACACAGGAGGGTACACAGGAGGATACACAGGAGGATACACAGGAGGTTCACAGGAGGTACACAGGAGGATACACAAGAGGATACACAGGAGGTACACAGGAGGATACACTGGAGGATACACAGGAGGTACACAGGAGGACACACAGGAGGTACACAGGAGGATACACAGGAGGTACATAGGAGCATACACAGGAGGTACACAGGAGGATACACTGGAGGATACACAGGAGGATACACAGGTGGATACACAGGAGGTACACAGGAGGATACACAGGATGATACACAGGATGATACACAGGAAGTACACAGGAGGATACACAGGAGGATACACAGGAGAGTACACAGGAGGTACACAGGAGGTACACAGGAGGATACACAGGAGGATTCACAGGAGGTACACAGGAGGATACACAGGAGTACACAGCAGGATACACAGGAGGATACACAGGAGGTACACAGGAGGTACACAGGAGGATACACAGGAGACACAAAGGAGGTACACAGGAGGATACACAGGAGGTACACAGGAGATACACAGGAGGTACACAGGAGGTACACAGGAGGATACACAGGAGGATACACAGGAGGATACACAGGAGAGTACACAGGAGGCACACAGGAGGATACACAGGAGGATACACAGGAGAGTACACAGGAGGTACACAGGAGGATACACAGGAGGATACACAGGAGATACACAGGAGGTACACAGGAGAATACACAGGAGATACACAGGAGATACACAGGAGGATACGCAGGAGGTACACAGGAGGTACACAGGAGGTACACAGGAGGATACACAGGAGGATACACAGGAGGTACACAGGAGGTACACAGGAGGATACACAGGAGGCAACAGGAGGAAACACAGGAGGATACACAGGAGGATACACAGGAGAGTACACAGGAGGTACACAGGAGGATACACAGGAGAGTACACAGGAGGTACACAGGAGGATACACAGGAGGATACACAGGAGGTACACAGGAGGTACACAGGAGGATACACAGGAGATACACAGGAGATACACAGGAGGATACACAGGAGGTACACAGGAGGTACACAGGAGGATACACAGGAGGTACACAGGAGGATACACAGGAGGATACACAGGAGGTACACAAGAGGATACACAGCAGGATACACAGGAGGATACACAGGAGAGTACACAGGAGGCACACAGGAGTATACACAGGAGGGTACACAGGAGGATACACAAGAGGATACACAGGAGGTTCACAGGAGGATACACAGGAGGTACACAGGAGGATACACAGGAGGGTACACAGGAGGATACACAGGAGGATACACAGGAGGATACACAGGAGAGTACACAGGAGGGTACACAGGAGGATACACAGGAGGATACACAGGAGGTACAGAGGAGGATACACAGGAGGGTACACAGGAGGTACACAGGAGGATACACAAGAGGTACACAGGAGGATACACAGGAGGATACACAGGAGGATACACAGGAGGAACACAGGAGGATACACAGGAGGTACACAGGAGAGTACACAGGAGGATACACAGGAGGATACACAGGAGGATACACAGGAGGATACACAGGAGGAACACAGGAGGATACACAAGAGGTACACAGGAGGGTACACAGGAGGGTACACAGGAGGTACACAGGAGGATACACTGGAGGATGCACAGGAGGATACACAGGAGGTACATAGGAGGATACACAGGAAGTACACAGGAGGATACACAGGAGGATACACAGGAGAGTACACAGGAGGTACACAGGAGGTACACAGGAGGATACACAGGAGGTACACAGGAGGATACACAGGATGATACACAGGAGGATACACAGGAGGTACACAGGAGGTACACAGGAGGATACACAGGAGGGTACACAGGAGGTACACAAGAGGATACACAGGAGGTACACAAGAGGATACACAGGAGGTACACAGGAGGTACACAGGAGGGTACACAGGAGGTACACCGGAGGATACACAGGAGGTACACAGGAGGATACACAGGAGGATACACAGGAGGGTACACAGGAGGTACACAAGAGGTACACAGGAGGTACATAGGAGGATACACAGGAGGATACACAGGAGGTTCACAGGAGGATACACAGGAGGATACACAGGAGAGTACACAGGAGGGTACACAGGAGGATACACAGGAGGATACACAGGAGGTACAGAGGAGGATACACAGGAGGGTACACAGGAGGTACACAGGAGGATACACAAGAGGTACACAGGAGGATACACAGGAGGATACACAGGAGGATACACAGGAGGTACACAGAAGGATACACAGGAGGTACACAGGAGGATACACAGGAGGTACACAGGAGGATACACTGGAGGATACACAGGAGGATACACAGGAGGATACACAGGAGGTATACAGGAGGTACACAGGAGGAACACAGGAGGTACACAGGAGGATACAGAGGAGGATACACAGGAGGATGCACAGGAGGATGCACAGGAGGTACACAGGAGGATACACTGGAGGATACACAGGAGGTACACAGGAGGATACACAGGAGGTACACAGGAGGTACACAGGAGGATACACAGGAGGTACACAGGAGGATACACAGGAGGATACACAGGAGGATGCACAGGAGGATACACAGGAGGTACACAGGAGGATACACTGGAGGATACACAGGAGGATACACAGGAGGGTACACAGGAGGTACACAGGAGGATACACAGGAGGATACACAGGAGGTTCACAGGAGGTACACAGGAGGATACACAGGAGGTACACAGGAGGATACACTGGAGGATACACAGGAGGATGCACAGGAGGATACACAGGAGGATACACAGGAGGATACACAGGAGGTACACAGGAGGACACACAGGAGGTACACAGGAGGATACACAGGAGGATACACAGGAGGTACATAGTAGGATACACAGGAGGTACACTGGAGGATACACAGGAGGATACACAGGAGGATACACAGGAGGTACACAGGAGGATACACAGGATGATACACAGGATGATACACAGGAAGTACACAGGAGGATACACAGGAGAGTACACAGGAGGTACACAGGAGGTACACAGGAGGATACACAGGAGGATTCACAGGAGGTACACAGGAGAATACACAGGAGTACACAGCAGGATACACAGGAGGATACACAGGAGGATACACAGGAGGTACACAGGAGGTACACAGGAGGTATACAGGAGGATACACAGTAGGATACACTGGAGGATACACAGGAGGATACACAGGAGGTACACAGGAGGATACACAGGAGGTACACAGGAGGATACACAGGAGGTACACAGGAGGATACACAGGAGGATACACAGGAGATTCACAGGAGGATACACAGGAGCATACACAGGAGGATACACAGGAGGATACACAGGAGGTACACAGGAGGATACACAGGAGGTACATAGGAGGATACACAGGAGGATACACAGGAGGTACATAGGTGGATACACAGGAGGATACACAGGAGGTACACAGGAGGTACACAGGAGGATACACAGGAGGTACATAGGAGGATACACAGGAAGTACACAGGAGGATACACAGGATGATACACAGGAGGTACACAGGAGGATACACTGGAGGATACACAGGAGGATACACAGGAGGATACACAGGAGGTACACAGGAGGATACACATGAGGGTACACAGGAGGATACACAGGAGGGTACACAGGAGGATACACAGGAGGATACACAGGAGGATACACAGGAGGATACACAGGAGGTACACAGGAGGATACACAGGAAGGTACACAGGAGGGTACACAGGAGGAACACAGGAGGATACACAGGAGGATACACTGTAGGATACACAGGAGGATACACAGGAGGATACACAGGAGGGTACACAGGAGGATACACAGGAGGTACACAGGAGGATACACAGGAGGTACACAGGAGGTACACAGGAGGATACACAGGAGGATACACAGGAGGTACACAGGAGGATACACAGGACGTACACAGGAGGATACACAGGAGGATACACAGGAGGTACACAGGAGGATACACAGGAGGATACACAGGAGGATACACAGGAGGATACACAGGAGGATACACAGGAGGATACACAGGAGGTACACAGGAGGATACACAGGAGGTACACAGGAGGATACACAGGAGGTACACAGGAGGTACACAGGAGGATACACAGGAGGATACACAGGAGGTACACAGGAGGATACACAGGAGGTACACAGGAGGATACACAGGAGGATACACAGGAGGTACACAGGAGGATACACAGGAGGATACACAGGAGGGTACACAGGAGGGTACACAGGAGGATACACAGGAGGTACACAGGATGATACACAGGAGGCTACACAGGAGGTACACAGGAGGATACACTGGTGGATACACAGGAGGTACACAGGAGGTACACAGGAGGATACACAGGAGGATACACAGGAGGAACACATGAGGATACACAGGAGGATACACAGGAGGAACACAGGAGGATACACAGGAGGATACACAGGAGGATACACAGGAGGTACACAGGAGGATACACAGGAGGATACACAGGAGGTACACAGGAGGTTACACAGGAGGATACACAGGAGGTACACAGGAGGATACACAGGAGGATACACAGGAGGATACACAGGAGGTACACAGGAGGATACACAGGAGGATACACAGGAAGATACACAGGAGGATACACAGGAGGTACACAGGAGGATACACAGGAGGATACACAGGAGGATACACAGGAGGTACACAGGAGGATACACAGGAGGAACACTGGAAGGTACACAGGAGGATACACAGGAGGAACACAGGAAGGTACACAGGAGGTACACTGGAGGTATAGTGATGCCCAATGGAGCTGGAAGCATCACACTCCTTATCCGACACTGATCAGTTCATCTCTTTAATCTATTTCAGCAAAAATGGCAATACTGGATCCCAAAGCTGTCTAGTGCACCAAGTTCTACAAGGAAGACGAGGGACGTAAATGTTCTCTCATGAGGTCACTTGTGAGAGCCACAAAAAGCATCTTGCACAGATGGCAGTCCATGGACTTCATGCGTGCCTGTCACCAGAACCTTGTGGTCTCAAAGGACTGCCAAGTGAGAAATGCCAGTGCTACCCCAATGCAACGGGCATACCCTCGCTTCCCACGATTACATTAAAAATTCCAGGGGTAGTTTACACTCCTAGCCAGGATGGAAGGGCAGAAACCAAACAGCTAAAATATACGACAAAAACAGTGTCTTCTAAAAACAATAGGCAGCCGGAACCAGGCTCCCTGAGGGCGTGAGAAAGCAAGGTGAAGCACTAGGCCATGGGCCACATCAAAGCAAAAGAGCAAGGTAAGGACCAGAAGAAGAAGAAGCCAAGAATCTGGGCGTCCATGAGCAGAGAGGAAGGACCCTCATATGGAAAGCTGTGGGCATCAGGAGAGCCTCTGCCCGCATCCTAGGCTGCAGTCTAGCGGGCAGTGAGCACCGCCCGTGATCAGGCTGAGAAGAGCCTGTGTCCTCGCCAGGCAAAGACTGCAGAGCTGCTTTATTTCATATGCAGGTGTTCTTCAGCTTACAATGGAGTTGGGCTCAACAAAGCTACAGTACACTGAACCAAAATATTTCCAGGTGAACCATGTAAGAATAGTATATATGTATATATACACATATATATAAATATATATACATACACATCTATATACATACATCTACATACACAGACAAATATGCATATTGTATATACCTATTCACCTCAACACTCAGGCTAATGTTTCCACAGACTACACCCTGTATCAGAACCAACCTAGGAAAGTACAAAAGCAAGCTCTGACAAGGCATACATTCTTTCAACTCACAGCACCAGAACATTCAGTATAAAACTCATTATTACAAATTCAACAATAGCACACAACAAAATTACCAATGTCAGGTATCCAGTGAAAAATGAACACACAAAGAAGCAAGGAAGTATAATCTAAAACCAGGGGAAAAAATTTCAAGAACCAAACACAAAAAGGAGAGAAAAGGCAAATATAAAAACACTATATATCAACCTTATAAGGGTGAAAATAAACTATTTAAAGAAAAACACCTCATGTGATTAACATATTATATATATATTACTATATTGTATAATCTTACTATATTATATATAGTAAAAGGAAAAAAGTTACAATGAAAGCATACAATTGTGAAACTAGCCATTACATTTAGAGAATGGAACACAAAAACATCAGGGAGGCAGAGAGAGCTTCAAGCTACTCAAAGTGAACAAGCATCCCAGACAGAAGAAGGATCTGAAGATACAATAAATGCACTGATGAAAAACCTACATTAATACATGCAAGATGCTCAGTATACCCAAACAGAAGAAACAAAGTCAACTATACCAAGGCCAACAACCAAAAATAAGGGATCAAGAAAAAAATCTTTAAAGGTGGCTGGACAGGGGGGAGCTGCAGAGAGAATTTCATAAGATGAAATGGGTTTAAGAGGGACAGCAAACTGTTCCTCAGAAGTTATGCATATCAGACCACAATGGAACATCTAGAATGGTAGATCCAGAATTCCTTACTCAGTGGTGTCTTTTCAAGAGTGCAGGTGAAATAAGTCTTTCCAAAAAGCAAAAATAACCAGACACTGGTGGCTCTTGTCTATAATCCCTGATACTTAGAAGGCTAAGCTCTGAGAATCATAGTTTAAAGCCAGCCCTGAGAAGGGAAGTCTGTGAGATTCTTATCTCCAATAAAATACTTTAAAAAGTCAGAAGTGGTGCTGTGACTCAAGTGGTAGAATGTAGCCTTGAGCAAAAGAATCTTGGGTACAACATCTAGGCCCAGAGTTCAAGCCCCAAGATGGGGGCAAAAAAAAAAAAGATAAGCAGAACATTCTGTACACCAGCAGACTTGCACTCAGGAAATTTTGGTGCAAGTTTTACTGTTTTGTTTTATATAAATATACATGTATATATATTTATATATACTATAAATATATTATAAGGCATGTGAGTTACACACCAAGCCACTATACCAGGCTTACAATGTTAATTTTGAATGCACTGAGTAGCAACACAGTTGGGTCTATCTTTACATTTATGACCTAACTCACTGTTAACTGAGCATTTTTTAGAAGAAAACAGTCCTGTATGAAACATGTACACATATCTTCACATCATTTCCTGATATTCGCACAACACATATTATTAGGTATTATTCGTAACCTAGAGATGATTTGAAGTCTTAGGGATTTATAGGCAAAGCCTGTGCCTCTTTATATAGAGAACTGAGCATCCTTGGCCTCCGGTCCCCAAGAGAAGGCCAGGACACGCATCTCAAGACCACCGCATGTGACCCCAACAAGCGATAAGAGCACACACAAGAGCTGAGAACAGCCCACAGAAGGATGCCTGGCTTGGAAGCCGGCCTGCCATCTCCACGGCTCCACAACTGCAGCGTCTCATCGGCTGTCATAGGAGATGGAGACTCCAGCCTCTACAAAGTCTTCCCACTACCCCCGCCTCAACCACCAAGCTGCACAAACCCCCTCAAACATAGGAAGAACTCGCTAGAAGTCTGCCACTTAAGTTCTTCCGTCGACGTCCTACTATGTCTGCCCAAGTTGAGGGCACAAGGAGGCAAAACAAACCCCAAATCCTCTGACATGGCACAGCAGCACAGGAATACGATTCCATACGAAAACATTTAAAATACATTAGATTTTTGGTCAAGATTGGGTTCCCATGGTAACTGTACAATTGGGTTTTCAATATACCATCCCAAAGGCCCAATGCACACTCATAAAATACACCTCCAACAGCCCAGATTGTTTTTTTACATTACCACACTCCCAGGAAGATCAATTACTATACTTCCCCACCCTAACTATTAGTGGCAGGAGACTCTAACACTGTTTGCACATTAACATAAGTTATGTGAGGAACTTTACATGCCACGGTAAGTATTTAAAACTAATCATATACTTCAGATACACCAAACACGTTCTGAGTAATAAACCGATATGAATATTGTCATGACGTTGTGTTTATGAAATGTAAGAAATCAGACCCAACTACCTGCCAGACTATTATGCTACCCTTATTGATTCTGAGGATAAATAGAATCAATCATTAATAATTACATCATAAGATGACCCTCGAGGTTAATCATATTCTTAGAGACCCTTACTGTGGAATTAAACAACAAATAGAGCTGCTAACAAATAAATCCACACACATGTTCTAAGAAGTAATAGCAGCACACACACAGCTCAGTGCTCTTCCCAGCCTAGGACACTGGCTGACAACCAGAGAGACCTTTCTCCTGGTCACACTGGGGCCACTGACGCTGAGGGCCATGAGCACATACCCTGGGGCCGAGAGGCCAGGATATTCTAAGTTTTCCTGTGCAACCAGTCTAAAACCATCCGCAGAGCGTTTGGCCCAGTGGTAGAGTGCTTGCCTAGCATGCATGAAGCCCTGGGTTCGGTTCCTTGGTACCACACCCATGGAAAAAGCCGGAAATGGCGCTGTGGCTCAAGTGGCAGGGCTATGACCTTGAGCAAAAACTGCCCAAGGACAGTGCCCAGGCCCTGAGTTCAAGCCCCGGGACTGGCAAAAAAAAATCCACAGTTCTGATGCAGTGTGCAGATCTACACCCTACAGCATGCACTAGCAAGGCGGGCAGACGTGGAGCTTACAGCCTCCCCCCCGGATGGTCTGCATGAAACGCAGGTGACCACGTGCTGCCTGCTGCCGTCTCCGGGCACCACGAGTCTGTGCTGACAGCCCGGCAGCTCTCCTCCCTCATGCTGCGGGCGCCCTGCCAGTCACGGGCTCCGGAGCTCCCATCACTGCCGGCTGCAGCTTTGTTGCAGCCCTGGGGCTGCTGTGATGAGATGGGATCGGCTCTCCCTGTTTTCTGTGACCCCGAGGGGCATGCCAGGGACCCGACTAGAACAGACTCCCAGTATCACCTCATCAGGGACCTTCACCTCCAAACTCCACCTTTGCAGACGACCCCAGTGAGTTTTAGTCTTCATTTTGCCTGGGTCTGGCTCAGCCTGGGCTGCCAGAGCACAAGACCACAATGGAGGCTTAAATGATGCACATGGATTGACCTCTGCACAGCTCTAAGGCTCACAGGGAAACTGAGGCTGCTCCCATTTCTGAGGAGGGCTCCCATCCTGTAATCAGAAGCCATCCCCCCCCCCCACCCCTCTGTGTCCTCTTGTGGGTAACCGGCTCTCCATTCCTGGCCTATCCAGTGAGATTGGGATCTAATCTGCTATGGCCTCATGTCACCCAGCCACCTTCTACAAGAGCCACTGGCCAAATACAGACGCCGGAAGCATGATCTCTGAATCTGGAGACATCCTTTACAACACAGTCCTCTTGCTGGGCAGAAGACCATAGTGGTGGTCACATATGGCCACGGGGTAAATAATGAGAACTTGGAGGTTAATCTAATCTGTCTGTAAACCCACTCTTCTATGTAAGTTTGGGCAAGAAATACCAGATGTCGAGTCATGGGAGCAGCCTCTGCGGGCCTCCCTGATTTGACCCAAGGGGACTTGGTTTCTCCCAGCACCCACCAGTCCTCAGCCCCGCTCAGCCCAGAAACTGGCAGCTGGAGGAGGCAGAGGGAATGCGTTAATCAGCACAACACCCCACATCCATCTGCCTCGACAGCTTAATCTGATGCTAACACAATGGTGACAGAAACAAATTTTTCTGCACAATAAAGAATAGTACACAAGGGTTTTCTTGGGATAGCTGGCTAAATTCAGTAACTTTTGGAAATATATCATTTCTTTGCTTTGCCCATTACTCTAGAAACTTCCCCTTGAGTGCTAAAAGCCTTACTAATAAGAACGGCGGCATACCCCATCACAGTGCCCATCACCGCTGTGCTAAGGACGTGACACGCTTTCTCATTTGATTCCCTGTCATCCAACACACACCAAGCCATCAATGCTGGCATTGTTTTAACTAGATGACAATCTCAGAACACTGTGACTCTGAAGATCCATTTCTAAGAACTTCTCCAAGCTCTGGCTTTAAACACCAGAGAACCATCCAGGCCTGTGATGCCTGCTGGCCTTAATGCCCCTCCCCTTTCACTGAGACCCCAGGCGGGGTCCTCCTGTCTGTCCTCCCAATGCGACCCCAGGCTGGGTCCTTCTGTCTGTCCTCCCAATGCGCACACACACACATGCGCACACACACGTGCGCGCACACACACGCACGCGCATACACACTCCCCTGTGGTATCATCCAGGACCCCTCAGATACTGTTCTTTTCCTGGGAATCTCCCCAGCTCTCCCTGAGCTTCTCATCTTTTATCTCTAATATCTACCTACCCCTAACTACTCATAGGGGCCTGCCTTCCACACTGCTGTGGTTTGGATATGAATGAAGAGCAGGCTCTTGTGTTGAGTTTGGTCCCCAGCTGCTAGGACCAGCCAGTGAGTGGTGATTGGTTCCTGAGGTCTCTGATCTCATCAGCAGACACACAAGATGATGGATGTATACATGATGGCACAACTGAGAGGAAGTCAGCCTCTAAGGCCATGCTGCATCCCTACTCAGTCCCAGCGAGCTCTTCCTCCCCCCCCCCGCCCCCAGCAGCCCTTCCACTTCTTGTCTGTCATGGAATAAGAAGCTCTGTACCCTCATGCCTTCCACCAGGCCATTCTAGGTCACCATGGCCCAGAAAGAGTGGAGCCAGCAAACCATGGGCTGTCGCCTACGAAACTGGGAAACAAAGCGAATCTTTCCTCCCTTGTCACCTCAGATCCCCAACCACTAACGACATTACCCAACAAAGCCCAAATTCTCTGTCAGCCACTATCTTCCAGGCCCCTTCCCTCGGCATCTGAAACACACACCCTTCAGGAAGCACCGCCCCACACCAGGAGCAGAGCAGACAAAGCCCTGGGCAAGCCCGCTGTGGCTGGGGTATCCTCTGAGTTTCTTGTGCAGCACCTCAGCTCCTCAGCTCTGCTCTGCAGGCCTTGAGGCAGAGCTCGGTAGGAAGGTCTGGGGCCTTGGAAACAGACTGCTTTTCCAGGGAGTCAGCCTCCCTTTCCCTCCTCCATAGGGACCGACTGGTCTGGGCTCCCCTAGAAAGTCCTCGATACAACACTGACCTTGGACTTACAGTTCAGCACCGTAAGCCAAGAGAAACCTTTCTTTACCTGTTACTCCATCTCCAGGACTTTCATTACAGCAACCGAAATCAGGCTACGGCAGGGCCCAAAGCTGGGGGGAGGGGTGCCCCGTGTCCTCAGAGAGTACCCGCTGCCACCGGGACACCAAAGGCTCCCACAGAGACACGCTCAAGCATGCCAGCTTGAATTGCTAGAATCTCCCATGGTCTTCAGGGGAGGAAAACACACACTTTATTTTTAATTTGCATTCTGATGTGACTGTATGCCTGAAACTTGATGGTGTGATTTTAAAGATTCCATGGCTGCTGTACGAAGTACAGGTGCCCCTGTGGGGTGCAGGCTGGGGGCCAGGTGCCTGTTAATGAGCAGGCTTCCTGCTGACAGTCCTGCCTGAATGAACAGTTCCAATCAGGCAATCTCTTGCCTGGAAGCCCACGCTCCAGGCAAGGTAGAGGGGCTGGGGACCCTTCCAGAGCCAGGAAGCCATCTCTACCTGCCCCAAGTCCACACAGAAAGCATATACAGGAACTGCTGCTTCTTTCTCAGTGAGCAAGCTCCTCCGAATGTGGTTGCCTTCCTCTCCCTCCACTCACCATACCCAGGACCTCCCCAGCCTGTCCCCTCTTCCAGGCCCTGTACCAATCTTCCTTTTCTCCGCATCTGGCCAACAGATTGCCAAAGTGAACTTGACAAAACGCACTGATGGCCCCAAGGGCCCTAGGCACAAATGCATGCCTGGCACTGGGCCCCAAGGACTCGTTGCCCACTGCTGTGGCTTCCTTCATGGCCACCCCCACCCCCCGCACTGCTTAAACTGCATGGCTTGCACACGGCCCCAAACATACCCATGTACCCATCGCTCAGCCACTCAGGGAACCACCCAAACTGCCCGCAAATGCCCTGACATTAACCAGGCCAGGGTCTCTGGGCCACAGAGACCTGGGAAAGCCCAGGGGAGTCTTGGAATGTTCCCCACCTGCTTCTGGCTCCCTGACAATGGCCCTGGACTGTCCCACTCTGTGTGGAGCTGCACAGGTGGCAAAACACCTGCCAACAGGAGAGAGGAGCAGCCCTGCACTACCCACAGCAGCCCACCACGCACGACCTGTCCTCGGTGTGGTGCTCAGCGCCTGCACACTGCCACCGACCTGGAGGCAGGCTTTTCACACTTAACCAAGTTCACAAGTGTGTGTATCTGTGCCCTGGCTTTTCCCTCACAAAAACTCTAAGTGCCTTCTTGCCCTCCCCACCTTTTAGAGGCATCAAGGCATGGTGGTAAAAATAATAATAATAATAATAATAAATAGCAATCACGCTATTCAATATGTGCCGTGTGGACAATGAACTACGTAACTTGTGTTCAAGGACAGGAGACGGACACTGGGGTAAAGCGAAGGTGACACTGTCCATAAAAAGGAAAAATTTTATGCATTATCTAACTTGTGAAGTGGTCTCTCCTCTGTACAACACATTAAAAACAAAAAAAATCTTTAAATTTAAAAAACAAAACAAAACTGAATGTCAAGGTTTTGGTGACACGTGCATCTTTTGTCTTAACCACTAAAACAAAACTCCAAAGTCACGAGCTCATCGATTGGGTTTGCATTTGAAGAGCCTAGCCTGTCTCTAAGGGATTACAGAGATGCATACAGAACCATCTGGGCCGACAATGTCAAGCAACGGTGGCTGCAGGTCCAGCTGGAAGGTGCTGGGCTGACCTGGAAGGATGCAAGGCATTTCCTGTGCCTTACCCTACAGAATTCATGACGGGCTCAAGCGTTATAGGGGTTGGGACTGCCGGAACCCTCCAGAAAGTCTGAAGAAATGAAGTCTCTGGGCTCTGATCTACATTTGCGTCAAAGGCCCTAAGACCTGCCTGGGGCCGGTCTGACCCCAGCCAGCTCCAGCCTCCTATGGTACAGGATCCTCTACTGCAGCCCATGAAGACTCCACTACGCTCAGGGAGCAATGAGCCCAAGAGTGGGTGCATCCCACTTGCTGGAGCCTCCTCAGTCTGGGGGTACACCTTAGCAGCTGACAAACACAGGTAGAGAGCTCTCCTGGCTCCCTACCCAGCCTCCTCTGGGCTGGGCAGTAAAACAGCTAAAAAGTTTACAAACAAATGAGAAATAACCACCCCTCGTTTATTACATCTCCACATCTATGTCCCATCTCCTCCTCTGCCTTGAGACTCATTCCCTCTCTTTTCCAACTCTAAAATCAGTGCTGAGGTCGCCCACTCTGTCAATAAGGTAAGAGTTTTCTAAACTACTATCCATATGACTCAATTTATCAGTAAAAACTGCCACTAGCGCTGTGCTTGCAGAAAAAAAAAATGTCCATAAATGCATTATTGCAACTGGCAGATCGATGTCTATAATAAAAACAAATAGATTTAACAAGTACCTGCTTTTACGAGCCACGCCATTGGTGGGCTCTGCATTCAGTGTCACCTCAGACTTTGGGGAATGGGCCACGGGGCCTGTACCGGGTGCCATGCTGACTGCACATGTGTTATACGAAAGAAATTAGTTGAGCACAAAAATCTTAGAAGCAGTGGTGTGGACACTGTGGGAATTGACTGCTCTCATGGTTACACACATCCACACAGGATGGCAAACTGAACAGCTACGTGGGGATGCGTGGATAGAATTAATGGGCTGAATGAGCGAACCCCAGCTCAGGCAGAGGGTACACAGATCCTCGGAAACACTCCCACTCTGCGGCCATGAAAAACTACTCGGGGCATAAAAACCAAGTTTCAACAGGCAACATGAGGCCAACGCTGTCAACTGCTTGTCTGAGTTTCGGGGGAGGCTGTTTATTTAGTGGACAGACTTGAGAATGGCATCATAGGGTGGCCTCACTGCAGGGAGGCCTGGCCACTGGCCACGACCCAGTCTGTGGCCTCTTGACACGTGAGCCACAGCTGACAAAGCCACTTTGATTCCCTCAAGGGTTAAGACAAACCACCTTCAGACAAATCATTTTGCAGTTATGAAAAGGAAATCACTTGTTACATTGTACACTTTTGTGATATGATTTTCCTGATGACAGAAAAGGCTTTATGACTGACTGCCCTTTGCTGTTGTTTTCCATGATTTCCATGGTCAACAGAGATGCAACTACTACTCAAATGCCAAAAAACATACCAGGTAGTAGTTAGACTATAAAAGTGAGCTTCTAATTCCTATCTACTTATGCCCAGGACAGGGTACAGCAAACAGAATGGGAAAATCGGTCATGTCAGCCAAGAGAGTGTCAGCCTTTTGCAACACACACACACACACACACACACACACACACCCCACAGCCACCTCACCTTTCACTTTTACTTTACTTCAGACAAGAGCAGGGCTCTTGGGCTGTGCTGGCTTGTTTATCACAAGTGTCTCTGAGCAGGCTGACAGGAGCCCGTGTTTGCCCAGTGCACTGTATGGTTTCTGTCTCTGATCTGAAAACCTTTAGGTTTTAGTTAAATAATAATCTGGAAGAGGCCGACTCTTTCGCGGTTATGGACAGCTACTGACTCCTGAAAGCACAGTGTGTGGAAAGGCTGTGGCAGCAGCTCTTCTTAGGCCTCTCAGAACCTGGAACTCTGTGCATCCTCTTTAGTGACCAGAGACCCGGCGAGAAATCAAAGGCCTAGGGCTGGCAGTCCAAGTCTTCACATCCCCCCCAGCGGTGGTCTTTATACAGGCAAGGCTGTGGCGTAAGGTCAGGGCAGAGTATGAGAAGAAACTGAGCACAGACAAGCCTGGATTTCGCACAGTCCTGGTTGTGATTTCTCTACATCACAATGTGTGCCAGGACCAGGCCTAGGCTAGACACTGCGCCCTGAGCTTTGACTTTGGCTCTTTCCCTGGATGAGTGACATGAAGTAGGCCGCTCTGAGGGCACAGACAAGACAAACCATGGACTCTGGTGCACTGCAGGGGTTAGGAATGTGCAGTGCATTTCTCACATCCAGTGATGCCAACGGACACTGAGCTTATGAGGGATGGAGAGATCCCAAGCAAAGGAACTTGTGACACAGTCACAAATGATGATCAGAGGGAAAGAGAACTCAGACAACCCTGTCGGCCTTCCCTTGTTTTCTACAACATACTGAAATCTTGAGGGCATGAATTCCAACGGGACAGTTAAAGAGTCTTGATGGTCAAAACCACTAGCTCCTAAATAGTTGCCCTCTGCAAGGGAAGAAAAACGATGATGATTTTGTTTGCTTTATTAGCAAATGTAGAGAAAAGTGATTTGGTTTCCAACAAAGGATGGAGGCAAGCTCTTTTGAGGTCTCCCCAGCACCCATCAGCTACATGAGGGTCACACGAGGAGGTCCTACCTAAGACCCTTGGAGAAGGCCAAGTCCAGTGAGGAAAGGCAGGTAGAGTCCCAAGAACCAGAGAGAGAACCAGAGAAAGAGAGTATCCAGCATCTTAACAGCTGAACAAGACTGAACTGATAACCAATGTGTATCTAGGGATTTATTTCTTTTTACCTAGCTAACAATGAAACCTTCCTTGGGTTAAATTCAGTTATTGCAGTTCAGATTTTTTTCCCAATGAAAGAAATATTTACATTGAGAAACTCCCACCGGGCACCAGTGAGTCGCACTTGTAATCCTAGCTACTCTCAAGACAGATCTGAGGATCACAGTTCAAGGAAGCCCAAGCAGAAAAAGTCCATGAAGCTCTTAGCTCCAAGTAATCACAGAAAAAGCTGGAAGTGAAGTTGTAACTCAGGTGGTAGAGCACTGGCATCAAGCAAAAGGAGCTCAGAGACAGTGCCCAGGCCTAGAGTTCAAGCCCCAGGACCGGCCTTCTTCCTCCAACCTAAAAGGACTCCTCAGTATACCTCAGGCCCTATCCTATGGCCCAGATTATAAAACACACCTCTATTCTGAAATTCCAGGTCAAGATGGGGAATGCAAGAAGAGAGGAAACCCTAAACGCATAGGTCCAGTCTCTGCTGCCACTTGCAGGCTCAGGGTCCTGGCAGATATCCCCCCAAAAGCCAATTCCCACCGTCCTGTCAACCGCTGCACCCCTAACAGTTTTCTTCCAAGTTCTCAAGAACTTCAAGACGGCCTAAGCCACTCCTTAGTGTCCGGGCCATTTAAAAATCCATCCGAGTAACCAATTCATCTCCCAATTATACCTCTCAGCACCAAGGAAGATGAAGAGGAGGACGGAGGGTCTATCTCCACAGCTTCCTTTTAAACAAGCAGTCTAACTCTCAGCTCTTGACATGCAACAGCTCAACACCCTGCTATGATCTGTCTTTGCATCAAGCTGCATCCCCGTACCTTCCGTGGATGCAACCAGGCAAGCAGGGAGCACACATACACAAATCTTGCTTTCCAGGACAGAAAGCCAGTTAGTGGGCTGAGACAACTGACAGCAGAAACCATCCTGAGATCTCAGGAAACGGTGAACTCGGAGGGAGCAATGCCTAGTTTAGAAATTACTCTACTGTATTATGTCCGACTTGGGAATTATGGTGTCGAGTGCAAATGGCTCTCCAACTCCACTTGTTTACTTAAGTGTTTATGGACGCAATTAGGCGTAATGTATACAAATACCAGCCCCTGATGAATGGAGGCCTGGCCTTGCCCTCCCCTCCTGTGGAGCTGGCGGGGCTCTGCACAGGGCCCACGCCAGGGCCCAGGGGGAGGGCCTGGGCAGGGGCTGCAGGGGCCTGCCAGCGCTGGTCCCAGAGGGGCGGAGAGGGGGAGCCCGGCAGCACCCACTCCTGGGTCCTGCGGGGGGGTCTGGAGGTGTGGAGGGGCAGCCAGGACCCGAGGCCAGGCCAACGCAGCCGAACTCGTCCTGGGCCTGAGACTCCCCGGGCCACCCAGGGGTCTGTCTAAGAGGGGAGGGTGCTCAGAGCCGCCCCCTGCGCCGAGGGAGGAAGCCACACACTCACCAGCCTGCACGCCCCGCAGAACTTCCGGACCTGTGCGCGGGACCCAGGGCTGGCTGGGAGAGACGCCGGGCATGCACCGGCCGGGGGGCGTGGCCGGGGGCGGGGCGGGGGCGGGGTGGGGCCGAGGCCGGGGGCGGAGCTAGGCCCCCGAAGACGCTGGGGGCGGCGGCAAAGGACGCGGTGGGGGCGTGGTCTAGGGGCTTGGGGCGGGACCTGTCGGAGGTGGAGCTCCAAGCTGCCGGAAGCACCGCTGAGAGCGCTGGGCGGGCGCCAAGCGGTGCGCGCATGCTCAGTGTGCGGCTCCTGGCTTCCGTTCTGCGCAGGCTCACTGGGCCGCCGCTGGCTCTTTCCAGGCCTGGTTCCTTGGCCCCGCCCCGCCCCGCCCCGCCAGCCCAGAGCTCAGCCCTCCACGGTCCTCCCCCCCCCCGCTCCCTGCCTCAGTTTACCGGCGCCTGAGAGCACGGCCGCGTGCTGAACAGGTCGTGCGGACCGAGTCAGGCCCCGGGCCGGCCTCCGCCAGGCCGGGCACCGGCGGCAGGCCAGGAGGGCCGCGCGGACCCACCTGGGGAGGTGACCTCACTTGGAGACGGGGCTGCGAGCGAGGTGCAAGGCTGTCAGTCCCCGGAGGCGTCTCCTAGGAGTGTGTCCTGCCCGGCCGGCCTGCTGCTCAGGGACCCCGAGGAGGCCGGGCCAGCTCCCTTTCTAGAGCCCTCAGAGCCCCTCTGGCGCTGCCAGGCCCTGAGTGCAGACCTCGGGCATCTGCCAGGGTGAGGGCACGTGGTGAGAGGCCGCCCCGTGTGGGGTTCTTCACCGCAGCACCCCGGGAAACCAGCCCAGACGACCGGACGTCTGGGGACTGAGGAGGCCGGCGCGCCCCAGCGCTGGGGGCGGTGTGAGTACCGGGGGTCCCGGGCCTGTCCAGGTCCGTCCTCAGCACCGTGCCACGGCAGCCCTGGGGTCTGTGTGTTGTCTTCGCACATCTGCCCCCTACCTCCAAGTCTCTGGTGGGACTGCTCAGAATCTGCCTCCTGATACTGAGATCGAAGGGCCCAGAGCGGAACGGCAGCTCTCTGCGGTGGGATGACCCGTCCGCTGCCCCGCGGTGACTTCTCCGGGACAGGCTTGCTACAGCTGCTGGGGGACCATGACCTGGGCCCTGGATACCAAGGTGCTCTTGCTCTGGTGGATGGAAGCACAGCCTCCCAACGCCATCCCCAGGCAGCCCTTCGCATTTAAACTCAGGTGGCAGAAAGGATGGCCAACTCGTGGGCACTAAAAAGCTTTAGGAAATTCACCCGAGTTCTCTAATCCTTACCTGCACAGCTGTAAAAGAGATCTGTAAGACTCTTTTCTGTGCACAGATAGACTATATTTTGAGATGTGCATGTAACCACAACTGCTTGGTAATAGCACTAAAACCTGGTCTCTTAGAACCTGTGGTTATAAGATCCCACTGAATCTGGGATTCAAACAGAACCAAAATGGAGACAAATCAAGATTGCATCAGAGTGCTGACTATGTGCTCTTATTAAAGTTGACACATGAATCCTACTCTTAAAAACATCCAAATAGTGTTTTAATATGAATCCCTGAGTAGATTAGTTGGACTTCTCATTGCCGAGACAAGAAAAAGAAAGGGAAGAATCATTTATTTTAGTTCCAGATTCAGAGGCTTTTGGCTCTGTTGTCTCTGGGCTGTGATTGGGATAAACATCTGGTCAAGACACATGGGCAGAGCAAAGCAGCAGCTCCCCAGAGGGCCAATGGGAAGCAGAGGAAGAGGAAAGGACATCTTCCTAGGCACACTCCAGAGGCACACTTCCTCTAGCCAGGCCCCACTTTTACTTTCTGCTACTAGCCAATAATACCATGACATTATGAACCCAGCAATGTCAGAACTCTCAGGATCCGATCATCTGGCAAACAAACCCCTAAGACTGTGGTGCACATCTTGTATTCAAACCATTTCATCGAATTATTAACAGAAAGATGGAGGCGGTCACAGAGACCACCTTGTGCTAACGTCTGACTCCCCCCAAGGCTGTTGAGGTACATTCTGTACTGCTGGGAGGGATGGGTGGGAGAGAACTAGCACAGTGCCAACCTCCAGAGCTGGTGTGTCGACATGTCCCTGCTGGAAGGACTAGGCAAGAAATAAGTACCCTGTAGGGTCTGCATGGTCAACGTCAAAGAGAAGCAAGCTGAAGGTCACTTCTATGACCAAGGACTGGCCCAACCAAAGACAAAGATTTCTGGAATTGACTCCCGGGGCTCCACAAGCACAACTAAGGTCCATACTCCCTGCTCCTGAGGCAGTTCCAGTCCTGACTTTCCCTCCATCAAGAGTTCCCTGGCATTCTTTCCTGGTCCGATTCCATGCTCTTCCTGTTACTAAAGAAACATGGGCGGCTCCAAAGCCCATAGGTAGCCTGGGAGGTGGAAGAGTCAGGAAAACAGGGTAAAACTGGGGGACCAGGACCTCAGAGCCCATCTGTTGCTCACTGATCAGGGTGGTTTTTCTGGAGGATGACAGTGTTAGACTGAAGGGTGCCGTTCCTTCTGTGAAGTAACAAACAATGTCCTATTCTTCTCTGGGCTTTAAAAAAAAAAAAAGAAGTGAGAAAAACCACAGGAAGTTGCACTCAACTCCAGTCTTGTCTGACTTCCTCAGGGGGTTCCCTGGATTTTCTTTAGATAAGCCAGAGTTCTTGTAGACACTAGGAACAGTGTTAATTTGCATAGTTTCTTTAAACATCCAAATGGATACCTTTCAGGTTAAGCAAATGAACGTGATGTGTGATTGCTTCTAATGATTTGCAACCCAAGAAATTTGTTTGATAAGCCTCTCTCTCCAGACTACTTGGTGACATACAGACCATTTACAACAGAGCTGTCTTCAGTAGTCAAAAGTAATCCTCACTACCCCACCTTTGGGAGATGAAGGGATTTTTGTAACGATCACATAAAACCTTATGTCATTTGAAAGCCCCAAACTCTGGACAAACGTGCTGTGGTCGTGTAACAAGAGGAACACAGCAGAGCGCACCCGCTTCAGCGTTTTACATGTGATTTGCTTGTCAGCAAGTGTCTCCAGTGGAGAGCTTCCCCATTAACACAATCGATTTTCTTAGGCCTAGCATTCTCGTATAGGCTGGAGCCAAGCACAAGTCAGTGCCTCTGGCTGGGTGAGACTTGGAGAATACAAGGCATTCTGGAGCAGAAAGCCTGGAATGAGGAGGGGCCCCTGGGATAGGGAACACACTGTCCCTATTGACACCCAGCTAGTTCTCCCTATGGCAGAAGATACCAGGCTGCCATTGCACCAGGAAGTATAATAAGCACATGGCCCAGAAGAAGGGCCGGGAGCGATGCGCTGTGGGCTGTGTCTGTACTCAGGGTGAGGGGGTTGCACCACAGGCCTCAAAGGCCTTCAGAGAGGCTGAAGACCCTGATGCCAGGAGCCCCTGTGAACTTCCCCTGAGATCTGAACCCACTTCACGCTATTGTAGGGCCAGGGCAGGCAGGCAGGAAGGATGTGCCTGCATAAGACAGTCCAAAGAGTCACAAGACTGGGAGACCGCCTTTAGTGGTGTGCTTGGCATGAGGCCTGGAGGTGGCAGCCCTTCGAGTTCACCGTTAGACTTGTGTACAGACTTGTGTACAGGGTGCGCCGTGTGGAGTGGTGAAGTGAGCTGGGGCCAAGGGGTGTCCAGTGGGACCGTTGCTGCAACTGTGTGCTGGCCTGGGTCATCAGTGCCTTCGCAGCCCTTCCCGCCCACACCAGACCCCTGGCAAGCCGGGAGGTCCGGCCGGCATGGAGGGAGCGGGGACAGGGAGAAACACCATGCACGCGGGACTGCCATTATTTGTGAAGTCCAGATGCTGTTGCCCCGTAATTGTCAGACAAAAGACCATCCCAAACCCTATAGCTCTTCCTTCCCAACTGTGCTCCCTTTAGAGAACTGAGCAGCCAGGGAACGCATCTGCTATACATCAGCCAGCAAGATAGGGCTCTTCAGCAGTATTTGGATAAATTAACTCGGAGAGCCGCTTCTGCCCATAGGAACATTTGGGAGACACTTTCCAACCTGCCTGGGGCTACTACTGAGTGTCAAGCACTCGGAACTGGGAATTTTGTTAGATGTTGGCCCTTTAGAAACCAGCTCCTGCACTCATTAGAAAGTGTTTCTGGTCCATTTTCGGGAAGGGTTTTGTTTGTAACACGTTGTTGGCAGTTTGGGCAGCCTCTTGTAAGTGGTGTGAAGTACTGAGGGGCTGCGTCTGGCAGCGGGAGGAAGTGAGCCCCTCCCCAGCCTTCTGGGATGAGCCAGAAGGGCCTGTTATTTTGTGACTTGGAAATTAAAGCAGGAAGCATGGGGATTTTGATGCTGAGATTGTGATTTGTCATCATTCACTTCTTACTGGGAAGCTACAAATGAGAATTGGGACAGATAGCCCTGCCAAGAGCTCTGTGTCAGACCCCAACATGTGGACCTCAGAAGAACCAGTGATGCCCCAGTACCTGGGGATCGGAGAAGGTGATGGCCCCCCGCACACAGAACAGCAGCGGGAGGGGGGGTGCAGATGTCAGTCATCTGGTGGTCCCGAGGTGAGGCAGCCCACAGCAGTAGCCTCAGGAATGGAGGTGGAGAGGTCCAAGAAGAGCCCCTTGATCTAACCAGCAGCCTCCAGATATGAAGCCCTCCTCAGTCCATGGTTATGTGGGTTGAGTGTAGCTGCTTTTCGGAAAGGGCCATGTGGGGCCATCTCTTCAGTGAAGCCCATCCCCAAGCAGTCCAGCCAGGGCTTTGATTACAGGGGCACTCGGACAGCTGGGGAGGCCCGAGGCATCATCAGTGGAGCTCATTCTCTCTCTGCCCACCACTGAGCTTCCCCTGTTCCCCTCCTCCAGCTCCAGACCAAGTTTCTCCACCCACGAATCCAGGGTAACCGCATCCTTTCAGCTCTTGTCCCTAGCAGTGAAACAAAGCTCCTTCCTACCTCTCGCTGGGAGGAAAAAAATCCTCAGGGAAGAGGTCGATTGGCTCATCATAGATGATGGTGGCTTACTGAGTGCCAACTGCACTAGCCAAAGGTGTGGGAGAGTCCCCGCCAGCCAGGAGAGGTGTGATCAAGGAGGACGTGGAAGGGATGCTGAGTTAGGACTGTGGCGAGGTAGGGTACCACAGAGGCTGGGTTCTCCGGCTCACCCTCTCTTCTCACCCTCTCTTCTCACCCTCTCTTCTCATCCTTCCACGCTGTCTTTGATCATTCTAGCCACTCATCCAGCAGCAGTGTGCCGGTCGTGGAAGGAAGTGGTGGTGAGGATAGGACATTCAGGTCTCATGACTTGCCCCTGGGGAGCAGTGCCAGTAGAGAGGGCTATGTCTGGATGAATGCAATTGTAGTGGAGCAACCCACCACGTGTTGACAGGAGACCTGTCTCATGAGGCTGGACGGTGAGACAATTTGACGGCTGCTCAGGATGTCAGCCCGGGGTTGCCTTCCTCAGCCCTCAAGGCCGAGCCACATATTGCCAAGTCTGAACTTGGGCTTTTTTCCTTAGGAATTAATCTATTAACACACTTATTGGAGACTTGTTAAATTACTAAGGAACTAGAAAGCTAGAACTCATAGCATTGAACAAGAATTGGGAATTATTGATGGCTTGCTTAGCAGAAAGCCCTGAGCTAAATTCTTATGCCCATCACCTTCTTGGATCCCACAATAGCTACACAAGTTGAGTAATATCCATATCATGGTTTTATGAATGAGAAACAGAGTAGTTGCATGGCTAGCCAAGATTGCATCGAGGCATTAGAATCATTTTCTCCCCAATTTACTGCCTTATCGATGTGTTGGAGCTGGAGACTGAGAACTGGCATTTACTGAGCCTCAGAGGGGACGTTTGTAGCCTTTTCCTGCAAGCTGTACTGTATCTTTGCATATGACAAAACTCCCATCAGAGCTCTTGCTTGGATAGATGGATGGTTATTCAGAAAGGAACCTCTTCCAGCCGGAGCACAAAGTCGGGCCACGCAGCTCCAGGGCTGTTGTTTACTTTTCTTTTGCTGATAGAGAGGGCTGGTTACACTTGAGCCACATCCTCATTCCATGTCAGCCATGTCAGGGCCCCAGAGAGGCAGGTGACCCCCAAGGAGCCCCTGGACAAGGCCGGATCTGAAGGCCCCCAGGTCTGGGCGTCTCTGTCTCTCACTTCATTTCTCTGTGACAATCCATTCTTGTTTGAATCCCGAGTTTGAATTGAACTTGTGTCATTTGTAACCAAGAGTGAGAAGCAGTACAGTAGCCTTCAAATGCAGACATCATGCCCCATGATTTTGCAAGAAGCATCCATTTAGCAACTAACAACTTGATGAGATGAGTATGGTGCCCATTTTATAGGTAAGAAAATGAGGAGTAAAGGAGTACTTCCCATGTCTATTCAGTCATGAAGTGTCAAAGCTAGGACTGCACACAGCAGTCGATCCCCATGCACCAATATTCCAATTCCTAAGCATACAAAATAAGGAGGGGAGGGGAGGTAGAAAGGAGGAAGAAAGAGGAGAGCGGGGAAAAAAGGGGTGAATAAGAGAGAGAAATAGAAAGAGGGAAGGCTTTGTGTTAACAGTTTTGAATCAAAGAATTTTAAATCTTTTGGTGGCAAGTTATGATAGTGTATTTCTAAGGCTTAGGAATCTTATCCTGCTATTTGTTCTTCAAATAAAAGAATCAGAGTGGCTGACTTAGTTTAAACCAGTTCCAAAGACAGCAGAGTTGACTGCTGATTAAAAATTTGTCTTCCTTGGTCTGAGAAGGAAAGAAGTAGCTGTAGTTCCCGTGAATGTGTTGAATCTTGCGAATTTGATTTTCATTTGCAGTGCATGAGAATGTCAGTGATTGGAAAAATGTAACTTGATTATTAGCAAGCTGGAAATAGGAATTGCATGCTCGGGAGATAGAAAGAAATTGGAAGAAGTCTAAATATGAATTTAAAGGTGACTTTGGAATCATTAGTCTTGCTTTTTTTCTGGTCCCCTGCCATGCTAGGTCTAATTCCGAAGCACAGTAGATTCCTGGATGAATAGAATCTCTAGATTCTAGTAATGGGAAGGGAGATTTAGATTCAATGTGCTCTGTCATTTGTGAATCTGAGTCTTTTAAGAAGTAAACACATTCCAGCCACTTTATTCCTGCTCTCTTTCAGAGACGGGTGATCATTTTTAATGGTTAAACCTGTATTAAATTGCATTCTTCAAATCCTCATTGTTTCATTTTCTTTCAGTTCTGCTATCTACAAATTTTTTCCACCTCATTTTTTTCCTGATCGTTTGTTGCTTCATACATATTCTACATCCAGAGTCTCCCAGGGCTGAGCCTCTGGGAGGACGGCTAACAGGAATAGTGATGCCTGAGCGGGCACAGGGTGAGCCTCTCCTAACCTCACTAGCCACTGAGGGGTTTCCAGCTCCCCATCGATTTAGGAACGAAGCCCTCTGAGTTTGGGTCAAGCCTGCGTCTTTGGTCAGTGGAAATGGTATTGAGATTTCTGGGTGGTAATGCTGGGTCAAATGCAGGAGATTTCTTTATTTTTTTATTTTTATTTTTTACCATATTTCAGACTTCCAGGTAGCTAATGTCAGGAAGGTTCTGAAATGGGACACTGACATCAAGATTCACTGCACTGGTCAGCCCTCATCAGGTGAAACAGAGCCCGTGGTGGAGGTGACTGGAGACTCTCCCTCACCTCAGCCCTGCTGCTCACTGGCTGGCCAGGCCCCTCCCACACTGCTTTCTGGCCACAGGAGAAATTCTCAGCAGAATCTCTTGAGCTATACTCAGCTCAGTGTTCAAAGCCAAAGAATGGGGCGTACCGTAGTTTGTGAAATTGTTTATGAAAGGATATACATTTTTAACTGTCCAAAAATCTGGAAGGAGCCCAACTTGGACAATTTAGGACAGCAAGAGCACGTGAGCTCCCCAGTGCGGGCGTGGCATTAGGCTCTCTCGCTGAAGATGCAGTTGCCTTCCCAAGAGTTTCTTCCAGCCTGAAACTTTCTTTTCTCTCCTTCTTTCCTTTTTCTTTCTGTAAAGGATTTCTTCTCTCTGCTGAGGCTAACAAAGGTCCTATTATGAAAACGTCTCTGGAATGATAACATTTTGATTAGATATGCTAGAATCTTCTACACTTCCCTGGGATGTCATAGTCTCACATGTTCCATTAGTTTAAGAAAAATCATGTAACTTGATACTATTCTGCAATAAGAAGTTGAATTTTGTGGCTTATTTTCTGTGCCGTTATGTGCCGGCACCGTGGGCATCGTTGGAAGGAATAAATGACTCTTCCCCAATAAACCAAATGCCTCAAAGAAGCCCCCGGAGAAGGCAGGGTGTCCATAAAACCTGAAATGGAATTCATAATATGGCATTCAATTTAGTATAATAAGTAGAATTCAAAAATAGCCTAATCTTCCGAAAGAAAATATCTCTGATACTAATGGGGGGAAGGGGTGCTGATTTTTTTTCTTTTTTCTTTTTTAACCAGACCCAGCACATTTGGCTTAGTGCAAACCCTGGTCTAGTTATGAAATCATTTCCTTCCCTCAACATAAGACACCCCTTACCTGGAAAATTGAGGACCTCTTTCCTCTCCCTGCCTCTTTCTCTGTGTCTTTCTCTGTGTCTTAAGCTTGCAAAAAATCAGCCGCTTAAAGACATTGCCAGAAAGCATTTATCAAAAGGCCAATTTATTGAGAAAAGCCTTGGACGCATCCTTCCTAGTTACATCTCTCCAAGATTCTCAGTAACAGAAAATATTGCGTCACCATTCCAGTCACCTGACGTCATTAGGGCTCTCCACTAACTGGCATTGCTGAGAAAAATCAAACAGCAGGGCTTGGCATTAATGCACAGAAAGAAGAACTGTTTAGAAGTTGGAGAGATGGCATCTGGGGGCACAGAAGAAAAGGGGGCTCTGAAAGGGAGGTGGAAAACACCCAGAGAATGACCCACTGTCTGCGAATCCTGTGCCCTGGCTTGAGGAGAAATCGGGAAGATGACAAGGTCCCAGGGTCTGTGAAGGGGGTGAGGGGACTCTCAACCCACAAACATGTTAAACTTGGGGTTTCCACAAGTTCACTGCTTCTAACCGTACCCCCAGAAATGAAGATGCTCTAAGAAATGCCACCAAGTACATTGTTCAACACGAAACTTAAAATCTCCTTTTGGAAACTAAAGGTTTAGGAAGTTATTTTAAATTGTTTTGTGCCCTGACTTTTAATACCACCAACATAAGTAATTGCTCTAATGAGGCAGCTCAGTGGTTGTTTTTGTAAAATGCACATGCATTTACATTTTGTGTTATGCTTACATAGAATGATCCCAATGCAATGGATAACATTCTTTCAGTATTATAGTTTGAGAGGTATTTCAGTATACGATGAAAACAATGCTTTAATAATGGACTGAATGTCAATGTTTTAAAACACTTCTCTTCCCCTCCCCGCCAGGGTTCATAGCCACAACCACTATTTTTAGGCTGTGCCTGAATTCTTTCTTCAGGATGGACTCCACCCTCCTTTCAGGAAACTCTGCCAGCAGTCTTCAAATCATACTTGCTATGAAGCCAAAAATAACCTTCAAGCAAACGCCTCAGTTTCTCTTAGTGGCAAGAACAAGGATGAAGTGGCATCATTGTCTCAAGGCTGACCCCAGGGGTTAATCTGGATCTCTGGGTGTCCATAAGCTTCCCTGCCCATCGGAAGCCTGCTTGTCTTTAAAATGGAGACAATAAGACCTGATTCACTGGATAGGTTTGTTGTCAGATGTGATCCTGTGAATAGAATGCTCCCACAGTCACCCCCTAACCACCCCTGGGGCTCTGAGAATGGCTTCCTTTGGGAAGGGTTACATGGCGCCCGTTGTAGACCCTTAGAAGATCCGTGTATTTCCTTGCAGTTATTCAGAATGTTCCCACAACAGTCATCGATTGTTCTCATAATAGCTTCAAAGCCAGTGCTCAAGTCTCTCCTGTTTTGCATCTTGTTGAACCTTCCTCCTGAGTGCCACAGGGCCCAGGGAAATACCTCCAGCCTCCCCCACCCCTGACTGTAAAGCCTGGCTGTACCCTGTCTCCTTGTCGTGGAATTGCTTCTGCAACGAAACCATGGATCCATTGAGAGCAGCGCTAGTCTTCTTGGTATTGGATCTCTAGTCTGAGGATCCAGTGTGGCATACCAAATACGGTGGTAAATAGCAAGAGAACATTGATAGGTGGATTGATGGATTTCCTAGCCTTCAAAGAAGGAACTGAATGAGAACGGTCATAATTATAGCTAGACAAAATTGGTGAGTGTTCTCTTTGCTCCTTTCTGATTCCAGCTGTGGTAGTTTTCTAAATGAACCTAAGGAAACACCCCAGGAGTGTTCTTCTCCATTCCTACCATCAGGCTGTCCTTTCTGCCTGAGTCAGTTCCTACCAGCGTAACTGCTGATGGTGCTGTGGCACTTGCAGCTAGCTCTTCCTTCTGTAGATCAGATTATGTATGTTCAAGGTCATCCTCGTGAGCACTCACTCCTGGAGAGGACCCAGCTCTTCTAGCTATACCCTTTTCAAGGCATCTCCCAAGCTCTGCGGCTCAGCCAACCCCTGCGGCAGCACAGCCCTCCCTCAGGCAGCGTGCTCCCTCCCCACGCCTACTTGAGAGAGGTCCTCCCAACGCTCAAGGCTCTGAGCCATGAGCACCACCTGCCAAGGTGCTTAAGGTGCATTTATTGGTAAAAGGAGCAGATGAACTGGTGAGCTCAATATGTTCCAGCTACTATCACAGGATAGAGACTTGACCTCTATGCTGGTGACCCAGGGCTCAACTTGGAGCTGGGGACCTGGGAGGCTTGGAAACGCAGTGGTCCTGCTGGGAGGAAAGCGGGGAGGCTGCTGATATCTGAAGACTGGGACATGAGGAAGCATCTAGGCTTCCGCGGTGGCCAGCTCAGGGAGGGGCCAAGGTGGGAGACAGGTCTGGGCGTTCTAGTGGTGAGCATTGGTCACGCTGTGCGTCCAGCCTAGGACAGGACATGTTGTCCAATGGCAGGGACCCAGGACATTCCAGTGGTCAAGGAGGCTTTCAGAAGGAGAACTGCCACCGACCGGCTGTTGTGTATAGCTGAGTTACCTGTCTGTCTGTCTCTGTGCCAAAGGGATGAGAGTGCAGTAACGACTGGCCTTTCCTAATTTACTTTCTTCTGTGATTCCCCCTGAAAGCTGTAGTTCCTCTGTGGCTGGGCGGGTTGTCCTCGGGACTGGCATCTGCTAGCGATCCCTGCACTGACCACAGCTCCTGTGCAGATGGAAGGGCAGGGGCTCTCCTGGGAAAATGTCTCAAAGCTTCTGACAGTGCTGGAGAAGCACCACTGCTCCTGCCCATCACCCCGCAGTCCTGTGCTTTGATGGCATCTAATTCTTGAACTGGGCGAGCTTATTAATAAGAGGAGCGAGGCTTTTCCTACATGTGGAAATAGCAACCATTGCTTTGAAACAAACCTGTGGACAAGCTTCCCCACCCCATCCTACAATTCGTTCTGAGACCACCAAGTTCTCAAATGGATTTTATAAATGTGCTAAAACTCAAAGCAAATCTCTATTTTTTAACGTCAGGTTGAAAATAAGGGAAATCAGAAAGGGAGAAGGGTACACAATCTGTCAGGGCCCGCTGGCCTCCACAGAAGCCCAGCCTTATGATTAACCTGCAGTCCCCCCACAAACCCTAAATCATTCTCACCTTCCCGGGGGTTTGCAAGCCAGACAATTGTTAAGGGGAACAACTCCTAATATTACTGCAAAATTTCACAGTTGAAAGTCAAATCGCAGTGATTCTGCTTCACCAGCCTGACACCACCTTGGCCACGTGGACGGGAGCCCCTGGGCACTGGAGGAGTCCTGCAATGCCCTGAGAGCCACGTGGGTGCCAGCAGCGCTTTCGCTGCAATGTGCTAGCACGTGGTCACAGAGGGCATCTGGGGCTCTTCCCAATCAAAATTCCATACATTATGGTAACCAGAGAATCAAATACCACAGCCCTCTCCTTCAGTTGTGTTGCATGTTAGCCTGTCCTCTCCAGAGACACAGAACAACTATGCATTCTATTCAGCCATAAGAAATGCAGTTATTGGCCAGGAGTTTGGCCTAGTGGTTAAAGTGCTTGCCTTGCGTGCACGAAGGCCTGGGTTCGTTTCCTCGGTACCACATACATAGAAAAAAGCCGGAAGTGGTGCTGAGGCTCAAGTGGTAGAGCTCTAACCTTGAGAAAACCCAAGAACAGTGCTCAGGCCCTGAGCTCAAGCCCAGGACTGGCAAAAAAAAAAAAAAAGGAATACAGTTACAAGAAATAAGAAATTGTATGCCTACATTGTATGCTCATAGGTATGATACGCATTGATGACAATATGTGATATCCTTGTACAAGGACTTGGTTTGTGTGATTCTGAAGGCTAAGAAGTGCCAGGATTGGAGGCTGGCAGCTGGAGACCCAGGAGAGCAGATGTCCAGACAGACTCCAAGCAGGAAAGCCAGGAAGCCCACCCCCAGCAGTGATGCCAGCTTTCTGGGCAGGGGGATGGTAAGGTGAAGGCCAGTGTGGTCAGTACAGAAAGACCTCATCTCCAGAGAGAGCAGCAGACCAGGATTCCTTGTGACTGACCTCCTGGCCTGCAGAGCCCTGGAGGATCTGCATGCCAGTCCTGTTTGCTTCGGTTATGTGCAGCTGGAGTCTCCTAACCCTCCTGCTCGAGTTTCTTGACTAGCTGAGATGAAGGAGTGCCCTGTCACACCCAGTGTTTTTTATTGGCTGAGATTTACTGGGAGTTTTGTGGATGTCTCTGGCTGCCGGCTTGAACCTTGGCCCTCCCAATCTCTGCCTCTTGAGTAGCTGGGATTATAGGCATGAGCCACTGTGCCTGGCTTTAAAAAAAATATTATTTAAATAGCTAATTTAGAAGTTGTTTGGAGGCAAAATAATTTTTGAAAGAATGAGAAAGCATTTGAGCTTGATTATTTTTTTAATATTTACATTTATTTCACACATGGGCAAAATATTTTAGATATTTGAACATTTAGGAATGGCTCTTTTGATGCTTTGTGTTATTAGTGTTAATAAAAGATAAACCATGTGATAATCTTGCTCCTACATTAAATTTATGATTATACAAAATGAGACAAGAATAAAATCCACTGTAATTTATAACTTACAAATGTCTGTATTTTTTTTTTTCCAGTCCCGGGCTTGAGTTCCGGGCCTGAGCACTGTCCTTGGACTTTCTCAAGGCTCTACCACTTAAGCCTCAGCACCACTTCTGGCTTTTTTTCTATGTATGTGGTACCAAGGAATCGAACCCGGGTTTTTGTGCATGCTAGGCAAGCACTCTACCATTAGGCCAAACTCCCAGCCCCGAATGTCTTTATTTTTTTAAACTTATTCAAACCTTGCGGCTCCATGAATAAAACTCCTGGGCATGGGCACTGGGCACTAAATTCTGCCACTGATATTCTGCCAGCTTTCCACATTATAGAACAGAGCTTTTCACATATTTTTCTATTTTATTATTATGAGAGCAGGAGGGCAGCCAATATTTTATTTAACAGTTTGCCAGCTCAGTGTCTACTTTCTAAATATTTAGATTTCCTGTCAGTGATGCTGGACTGTGCTCTGGCTTCAAGACCCTCCTGGGTCAGGGCAGAGATTCAGAGGGGCAGCAAGGATATCTGAGAGTTGCCTTAACTCCTCACTTCCTCTCGCTGCCCCCTCTCTTTTCTCCTGTCCTCTGGAGAGTAGTTTATTGTCCCCATTTCTGGGTTTTTCGGCCACAGCGGGGTGGCTCTGGAATTCGGGGCAACTTTAGAAGCAATGAACTAAGAATTTAGCTGTTTTGGATCAAGGGAATCGTGCTCAGGGTGCACAGTCCGATGGTTCTTCCTGGCGGGGAGAAGGAAATTCGGATTCTCAGCTTTTCTCTCTCTCCCTCTCCCTTTCCCTCTCCCTGACCCTCTCCCTCTCCTTCTCTTCTCTCCCCTCTCCCCATACACACACCCTTGAGAAGCCCATAGAAGTTGAAACCACAAGATTCCAGTTATTTCATGGATAATTGATCCCATGACACCAAATCTTAAAGAACTGGTGAAGCGTATGCCGATTCTAGGCGCATGGCGTGATCTAACCAGCAGCCCTGCTGTTGACCATGTCACAGTGCAGAGCACAGACAGGACTGGTAGAGAGCTTGCCCTGTCAGGAACACCTTGCGATCTGATAGATGGCGTCTAGAGTCCAGTGAGGGGACTTTAGCATGGAGAAAACAAATGTCTTTGGTTAATGAGAAATAAGTTCACGCCACACAACCAAACTGTGCCTTGTGGAATCCCGGGAGGTGTGAGTGCATCCTGCCGGCCTTCGCTGAGCTCGCCTCCTCTCAAGGCATGGCCCACTTTGCCGAACGAGCCAAGCACATCTATAATTGGAATTATGTGCAGAATGAAAAGACTCATTACAGGGCATCTCTGGGTCCTCAGCATCTTCAGCATCTGTTGCCATGGAAGCAGGAGAGCAGCTCCAAAATTCTGGAGTACTGTGTGACAATTGCCCGTTGCCGCCAAAGGGCTCCTTTAAATAAAGCTGCCTTTTCCCCTCCTTTTGGTTTCTGAACAAACATCACCCTGGGTTTTTAGTGTAAAACCCTGATTTCAAGGTTATTGATGCCATCCTAAATTAATACCGTGTGCAGGACAGCACAGGCTGCCAGCAAAGCTGGGGACACTCCTGTCTTCTGAAAGCTTGACATTTGTTTTTCGACATGAACTTAAAGGTCATGAGCTACAGACGGATCATGGTACCCGCCCGAGTTTACATTTACATGCATTTTCTTTTATTCCCACATGCACTTTTATGAGACCCAGCTCTGGAATAAAACTGTAGCGCTTCTGCATTCTCTAGGCCAGCTGAACTGGGAGACCTGTCAAGCTTCTAGTTCTACATAATTTGAATTAAAATAAGAGATGGATGCTAATTTGATATTTCACACCAAAAGCTTTCAGTTTTGCCTTGGCCAAGTCTGGCTGTCATGGGAACCCACAAATTTCTTGATGATACTTATTAGTATAATTTGAGGGGGGTCGGATTCTAAGATATGCTTAATCTTCAAAGCCACAGACCTTTCACTCTTTCACTAACCAGTGATTAGCCACTGATCAATGCAGAACCGATGGAGGATCACTCACTTGCTCTTCTTTATAAATGAATTTTTTGTTGGTTGAGTTTCCATGCTAGCATACCGCTAACACCACCACATTCTCCAGTATGTCCCCCCCTCCTCTTTTGTGCTACCAAATAACATTTTATATTTTTACTAAAATACCTGTGGAGCTGGTAGAGCATGATGCATTCCTTTTCCTTGATTTTATGGTGAGGGAAAAGGCTAACATGAATAATTCAAAAATAATGCTGAGGCTGTTAGGATTCGGTGTGGAAGAGGTCATCACAGTTGGGGAAATGAGCGGAGAGACTATTGCTGCTATTCCACGATCTTTGAATCTCAAGGTGACATCATTATTATTTCTCAATATCTATAATCTGGCCCCACAACCAGCTTATTGCTGCGTTTCTCATGTAGGGGAGAAAGATCAATTACATACAGACCTCAAAATGTGAACCATAAGCATAGTGCCCAATAAAACTGTCATTAACTGTCCTCGTGATTTTAGCAGCATGCTTCCAGGTCAAGCTGCTTTAAAAATGATGACTGACATTGAAAGTTTGAATAAAGATCATCCACTCTAAAGGGAGCCGTTTCTTGCTAATTTCCCACTGAACTACAAAACAACAAACAACAAACAAAAAGCCCTAGAGATCGGCGGAGCATGGAGGACCCTTGAAAGAGGGCGCAGGATGCTTCACCCTTGAAATACAGGTTTGTTAAGGATCATACACACTGCAAGCACTCTTGAGTAAGCATAAAGCGGTCTCAGGCAATCCTATTAAATTTATTCCTAGTTTCAACCAGAAGCAGAAAGATAACACCAAAAATAAAACGCATGCTAGAGTAATGTTTAGAGCTTTTCCTTCCCCCATTCTCTCCCACGACACAATCAGGGATAAATCTTACTTCCTCTGGAACAGGATTAAAAAACACCTCCACATTCAAAAATATTAAAATGGAATAGAGCTATTACTACTGCAAAACCCTTTTTTCCCTCTACCCCCAAAGGGTCCCTACATGTTTAAAACATCGTTTTTACTTCACAGAATTTTACAAGCCTTCCCACCAGCTTGCTTTTTAATTAAAACGTTCCTCTTAGTGTCAGAACTCTGGAACATCACATTTGGTTTAAAGGCTTAACAGTTCATAGCATTTGAGAACTTTTTGTACGAGCGGACACAAAAGTGGCATAGATGTCTTCTTTTAAGCAATACAAAGCCGTTCTGAGTCCACAGGCTTTCGTGCACGGCTTCCACATACTACCTGTCCAGCGGTCAGACACTCTGGCTCCTGAACTCTGCATCTGAAGCCGTGCAGGGGTTTTGGCTTTGTTTTGCTGGTAGGTGATTTTGATCATGATGAGTTATGTCTGTTCTTGCCATCCTGCAGCTAAGGATGTTCTCCTTTATTTTACTAATTTTTTTTATTTACAAACTTATGGTTTGGAATTTAATGTGGAAAGGTGTGTGTGTGTGTGTGTGTGTGTGTGTGTGTGTGTGTGTGTGTGTGTGTGTGTGTGTAATAGTCAAGCCTGGTTGGTTTCCTCAGGGACATGTTTCCTCCTCCCTCCTTTGGTTTCTATCTCTTCTTCCCTCCCTATCACTGTCTCTGTCTTCTTCGTTTTTCCTTTGTTACTTTTCTCTTTGAGGTGGGGATCACAAGATATTTTCAAAACTGGTCTCAGTCTACTAGCTCAAGCAATTCTCCTGCCTCATCCTTCCCAATTGCAGGGTTTAAAGGTGACAGCACCATACCTCATTCTTCATCTTCTTCTTCTTCTTCTTTTTTTTTTTTTGCCAGTCCTGGGCTTTTAGCTCAGGGGCTGAGCCCTGTCCTTGGACTTTCTCAAGACTAGAGCTCTACCACTTGAGCCTCAGTACCACTTCCAGCTTTTTTCAATGCATGTGGTACCAAGGAATCGAACCCAGGTCTTTGTGCATGCTAGGCAACCACTTTAACCACTAGGCCAAACTCCTGGCCCATTCTTCGTCTTCTTTATGTTTAGTGTCCATCTGGGACTGTGAAGAGCCAGGCCCCTCACCTACCACCCCATAACTGCTTTTTGTCTCCTGTGTACAACAGCCCTCATCCCAGAGCCACCTTTAGCCCTTCCTTCCATTAGGCCTCGGATGCATCCTCCCTGACAGGGCGTGGAAACATAGGCTACACTACAAAAGGCTTCCCAGATGAAGGCCATCGTACAGGGAAGCCAGGTGTGATGAATGTGCCAACATCTGGTGATATGTACTAGAGAGAAAAGCACAGAACTCATTTCCAAAGCATCCGTGCAGTCAATGGCTTGGTGGGGAAGTTGAAGGCACAGGTCCCTTCAATATGCTCACAGCATACCGCATGCCCACACTTCTTAGTACTGACACTGTGTTTGAACCCCCCGTGTCTCGGCTCTTGTACCTACGAGGTCACCCCCCCATTTTCGAGGAGTCTCATCCCAGAAGGTGGGAGGTGCCTGGGCCAGACATTTCCCTCTTTGCCATGGGCTCAAATGACAGCTATTGGGTGATCCCCACATACAGACCAAGCGTCTGTCTGTGTTACCAGTGGCCGCCATAACAAATGACTATGAACACTGTGGCCTCTTGATAATTCTGGAGGGCAAAAGTCTGACATGGAGGTCCCTGCCAGGAGAGCTCCTTCTAGAATCCCAGACAGCACATGCCAGGCCTGTCCTCACTCCTGGTGGTCCCTGATGGGCCTCGGTACCCTCTGCCATGGTCAGTGCGGCCTCTGCCTCCCTCCTCACAGGTCCTCACACTGTGCTCGTCTCTGGTCTCAGTTCTTTGGATCACAGGCTTGGGGCCCTTCCTGTTCCCCACTGCAGCCTGATGAGAACTGGATGACACTTGCAGAGCCACATTCACAGTGAGTGAGGGTAAGGCAAGGACCTGAGGGTGTTTCTCAGGGGACCAGCTGTGTCCATGGCAGCCATCTCTCACTGAGCAGGCATGCAGGGCATGATGGGAAGAAGAAGCATCGAGCAGGATCCCAAAGCACTATGGGAGCAAGAAGCACCATGATAGGACACACATTATCAGCCATGTGTTAAGTCCATTTCCTTTTAACCCTAGATACCTAGCAATTGGTCTTTCTGTCTCAGCAGCAGTGATTCTAGGTGGTGTGTTTGGAGCACAGTCCTCCTGTAAGGGGCCTCTGCAGATGCTTGGGCCCTCGTCCCACCTGGGGGGGGTCACCTTTGAAGTGAGCCATCACTCTCCAGAACAGCAGACTGCGCTCCCTGCTGACACTCTGGGCAAATAGCTTGGTAAATAATGAATGAACAGCAGAGCTCAGGCCAGCCCAACAGGAGGCCTTGGGCTTACAAGGGTCCATCCTTTTGCAGCCTGTCCCTTTGCCTGGGCCCTGTAGGGCTGGGGCACAGCCAGACAGGGAGGCATCCTGTCTTTTTTTGGCTAACATTTATTTTCTCCCTTGCTGTCCTGAAGATGCTTGGTGGAGGTACGGGTGTTGTTTAAACTGGCCACATAGGCCATTGTCACACATGCTCACCTGTGCCTGCAAGGAGAAAGGTGGCTCTACCCGGGCAGCGAATGACGGTGTCTGTCTCCAAGCTTTCAGATGCTGTACCCCTGCGCTTCATAGTCACAGCTAATGGGCCGGTCACAGAGGCCCCACGGGTTTAAACGCTCTAACACGACATTGACTATAAATAGCAAAGCCATAAGTGACATTACTTTGCAGATAAGAAACAATCACATCATTAAGCCAAGGTGTTTAGTGTATCAGTCACCCTAACTTTGATTTATTGCATGGCATTTGTCTGTCACAAGCACCATGGAAGCTAGCGTGCAACTCAAGGGTTTAGAGAGAAAATGAAGATGAACATAGCTGCTAGCATTTGGGTTTGCACAGATGCAAAACGGGTGGGCTTCCCTGGCAACCTACAGGGCTGGCCTCAGCTCAGACTCCAGCCCCAGAGGCTAAAAGATGCCTGGAGGTGGCAGAGAAGTTCGCCCTGGGGCCTCAAGGCAAGAGCTGCCCAGAGCAGGAGACAGTGGGAGGGAAGATCCCTTCATAACCTCTGCTTCTCCAAAAGGAATAATGCATTCTCAGCGGACATGCCACCCCCTCGCTCCACACCTCACTCCTGAAACGGGGAGTGGAAATGACTTGAGTTATGTTGACAGACCTTAGGCATTAAAGGGCAGGCTTGTTAAACACAACTCCTGTCTCCAAATCAATTTTAATTCCACACATAGTTTTAGAAACATACTGTAAGTCAGGCACAGAGCCGGACCTGGGAAGTGTAACTGGGAATGAGTCACAGTCTCTGTCTGCCGGGGACTCAGGACACCACTGGGTGGACTCAAGGTGCACAGGATGTTGTGGCCTCTGCGTGGATGGATGGATGGATGGATGGATGGATGGATGGATGGGTGGGTGGATGGATAGCTGGGTGGATGGGTGGGTGGGTGGGTGGATGGGTGCATGGGTGGATGAGTGGGTGGGTGGATTGGTGAATGGATGGATGGATGGGTGGATGGGTGGATGGATGGTGGATGGGTGGGTAGATGGGTGGGTAGATGGGTGGATGGGTAGGTGGGTGGATGGGTGGGGAGTGGATGGGTGGATAGGTGGATGGATGGATGGGTGGGTGGATGGATGGATGGGTGGGTGAGTGGATGGAAGGGTGGATGTATGGGTGGGTGGGTGGGTGGATGGGTGGATGGATGGATGGGTGGATGGAAGGGTGGATGAATGGGTTGGTGGGTGGGTGAGTAGGTGGATGGTTGGATGGGTGAATGGATGAGTGAACAGATGAATGGATGAATGGAGGGGTGGATAGAGGAGTGGATAGATGGATGGATGGATGTTTGCATGGAAAGATGGGGGATGAATGGAGAGATGAATGGGTGGATGAGTGGGTGGATGGATGGATGGATGGTGGAATGGATGGCTGGATGGAGAGATGAGTGGATGGGTGGATGGATGGATGGGTGGTGGAATGCAGGACTAGATGAAAAAATGGATGGATGGATGGATGGATGGATGGATGGATGGATGGATGGGTGGATGAATGGATAGATGGATGAATAGGTGGAAGAATGGGCTTAAACAGATGCCTGGAGTTGAATGGAAATACTGAGGCTTTGGGGTCACAAGAAGATAGATGTTCCATGTGTATACAGAGGCTGGGGAAGGAGGATGTGGGGGGCTTTCAGAACTGGGAGGCTGTGGGTCAGAGGAGATGGATGCAAAGGTTTTGCAGAACATTCTGCTGGGGTTCCCTGACTTGATGCATCTCTGTCAGCAGCTGGGGTGCAGAGCTCCAGTGGGACCAGTTCCTGCAGGGCACGGGCTGCGGAGGTCATGGGTGTGGGATCCAGAGGCTGTACTTGTGACAGGCTTCGTCCAGAGCCAAGTCCATAGCCTGACCTGGGGGTGGCAACACGGAAGCAGGAACATGTCCCAGGTGAACGACCATCAGTCACGCAGGCCAAGGCAGGGCTGTGTTTGTGGCCACTCTGAGGTGGGTGTGGTAGTGGATGCTGTACCCCAAGTGGAAGAGCTCCTGAGCCATAGCTGTCCCTTTCCTGTTGACCCATGCCAAGACCTGGGTCCTGCCCAAGCCAACAGTGAAGGCATGAACTCCACTCGGGCTTCCTGGGCTCTAGGCAGCGACTATCAGTCAGCTCCTGAGAAGTGACAACTTTGTGACTAAGAGGAACCACGTCTTCGGGCAGGACTGAGGAGGGCTGGGTCGTGAGCAGAGGCAGCTTGTCTCTTGTGGGCTGTACTGTCAGTTTTGAAAGGCAGTGCCCACCAGTATATCACATGACATCTCTGACCAGTGAGGGAGGGAATAAGAAAGGTCCACCTGCGGACTGAAAAGCACCCAGGTAGAGGGCCGAGGGGAGGCAGTTCCTTGGTGCAACAAGGCGCTGTGCACACTGGGGGCCTCAGCCCCCAGAGGCTCCTCTGAGGCCTTCGGAGGCAATGTGGTTACGTGTGGGACGTCTGCCTCCTCCATTCAGTGGAGAAGCAGGTGACAGGAGGTGTTGGTTGGTGGCTTTTCATATTACCAGTGATTCAAATGAATGGCTTCCCTCCTCACTCACCTCTCTCCTAATTCTGGGAGCTCTACTTCATATCCAGGGGAACTTATATTTATTTGTAATCTCGGTGCTTACACTCCACTGAACAATAAAAAGAACGATAAACTTAATAAAAAGCCCAAGTGATTGGAAATTGCTCTGGGAATGGCAGTCCAGTATGAAAGCTATAAATTCACTTGTGTGCTCATGACAATGTCAGCTAATTTTTATGAAAAGCCTATCACAGAACATGGCACCCAGTGCTGTGACCACTCTGGTGTCAGCCCTCACACTTCCCCTGGTAACAAAATGGAAAATGCATCACAAAATGATGTTGCAAGGCACAAATTCATCTTGAAACGTTCACTCCATCCAGGAACATTTCTTTCCTGACTCTGTCTTGCACCTGAACTTTGAATTAATCATTCCCTTTTCTATATCCTTACATAGTGCCCTTGGTACCACAGGGAGTAAGCATGTGTGGGGGAGGGGAAAGTCTAGAAAATAAGCACCGGAAATATCATTGTGACATGAGGAGCTTGATTGGCCATGAGGAGCAAACCTAAGGAAGGCACAATTAGTCCAGGGAACAACAGTGGCCATTGGGAGGGAAGAACTTGTTTGAGTGCCATTATCTCCAACAGCACACTTTTAAACAAACCTTTGGGGGCCTGTTCACCAGTGAGCAGGCCCTTGGGGAGACACCGCCAGCTCAGGTTGTCCCTAGGGTTTACAATGGGGGAAGAAACAGGTCTGGCTTGCCTGTTTTAGAACACCCCCTTGTTTTGCCTAATCATTTATGATCACTCCTAACATGCACTTTAGATCTCAAAGTAATTCTCACTTTTTAGGAAATCAGGTTGGTTGAAATAGTAATCATAATAAATACTTTGGCCAGATGATTGAAAGGAAAAAATAGCCATCTTAAAGAAAAATGTCTTGTGTAAATGAGCAAGGCATCAGCCATGGTAATTTACTCCTCGGCCATGGAGAGTTTGTAAACTTTATGGCCGTGAGCTGAGGAGTGGAGCTCATCTGTCCTGACTTTCTATGATTATAATCGTCCATAGATAACGCTTACACATTTATGGCCACCCAGGGACTGAGCCAAGGGCTGGAAAGAGGAGGGGCTCAGAACTAACCTGAAGACGGTTGCTACATGCACGGTTCCCAGCAACACAGCTGACTCGTCCCAGGGTCTCCTGGGTGGCTCCAACTCCAGTCGTGTTGGACTGGACAACTCTGCATGCCATATAGAAAGACAGATGAGCAGGTTCTAGGCCTCAAAGGAGCTCTAGAGGCCTCTGCTGGGCAGTGACCTGGCCATGAGCAGGGGGAGGCCAGGGATGAGATGGGTGTGTGATGGAATGGGAGTGTGGAAAAGGGTGTTGTCTTGATGGGGGGGCTCCTGGGACATTCTACTGAACCCAGAATGCTCTGTGTGTGTGTTTGTGTGCACATGCACACCCATGCATGCACACGCCTGCATTCACACGTGTGTACATACCAGAGTGCACCTGAGAAACACACAGCCCTTGCTACAAGCTGCTTAGTTCTCCTTGCTGAGGATGCTTCCCTGCAGAATCCCCAGGACTGAACTCTTGCTTGTTCCTCAAGGCCTGACCAAAATGCCCCCTCCACTGGGAAGCCATCCTGATCCTTCCTAGTAAAGCGAATCTGGCTCCTAAATCTGCACAGCCCTCCGTTACGTTAGGTCCAGACGACTGATTCCACGTGACTCCCACTTAGCCTGTGTGCAGCGTGGGCTGAGGGCTGCCCCTGAACACACACGCACGCCTGAGCGTGGACGAACACCCAAGCGTGGACACACCCTGTCCCAGCAGAGCTCTGCCACGCGCTGTCCTCGCACATATCTGTGCTCATGCTGCAGTGAAATACAAAACGCCATGATGCAATGCCTTGCTGCTTTAAAACTAAGCATGAAAACGTGAGAATCTTGGAATCTTATTTCTTCTGTAAAATGACACACAGCCTGAAATTTGAATCAGGAGCATATGCCGTACATTCAGTTAAAAAAATACACTGGATGTTTATTTTTCCAGAAATGCACTAACATTCCCAAAATAAAATGAAAGGCACTTTAATAAAGGCTGAAAGTTAATACTAAATGAATTAAGTCCTGGTGCTTAGCCATACAGCAATTTTCTCCCATTTAGAGGGTGTTTAATACTTAAGGGTTGGTGCCTCTGTATGATTAATTACCAGGAGACACAACAGACTCGAGTCTTATGAAAGTCCATTTATTGCAAGGTGGGCTGCAGGAGACTCTCTGTAGTGTTTTCTGGTTCCTGTGGAGGTGAGGCTGGAACTCCATCTGCTGAAGTGAGCCTGGTTGCAGGCAAAAGACAACCTCGTGGTCTCGAAATCCATCCACTTACGTCTGGTGCTAGTTCCTGATCGCAGGACATTATTCTTGGAAAGGAAATTCCAGTTTCCTGATTTGTTTTGTCTTCCTGGCCAGAGAATTTTATAGGTTCTCATTTTAACCCAGAAAAATTCACTTTGGTCTTTTGTATAAAAAAAAAAAGTGCATTTAACTGCAATCATTAAAAAAAGGAACATATAGAGAGATGGGTAACTGATTTATAATCCATGCCTATGTAATTAAGAGGCAGCTTTTGATTTCAATGAAATGACAATTGCATAATGGATTTTGAAAGCAAGATAAATAGGATGAGGAGGCGACGTTTATGAAGTACACAGGGAGGGAAGTGAGATTTATTTTGTAAGTGATAAAACATTATCCAGTCACAATATTCACTTTTATGGTTACAATTTGCCAAATGATCTCAAATCTTGTTAATTAAAGTGGGGGGCAGGGAGATAAGAATGGAAGCAGAAGAGACATTCTTTGGTGCTAGGGTCCTGCACAACCTGCCTAGAGAAAAAGCGGTCACTCAGAAACCCTTAACCAACCAAGCTTTCACATTTATTGATTGCTTCTTGTATATACCTCTAGTTATTAAAACTTGATTTATAATAGACTCCTGAAATGATTGAGCTGTGCTTTTTTTAAACTTTCGTATTCTCAGCACGTGATTTGTAGAGACCAAAAACAGCAAGCAAACAAACAAACACCACTGGTATTAAAGTAGTATGATTTTTTTTCTATAAGCAATATAGCTGGAAATGTTCTGCTTCCTACCTGATGCTTGGCTCAAGTGTTTCTTTAGTTTTAAAATTAAGAATTTTTATTTTGCCCCCACTAAGTACAAGGGTGAGGACAAGAATGAAAACATCTATTTTGGCTCCAGGCCAGGCCCAAATTGGCCAGGAGTCAAGTTTCCTATAATTTGAGAATCTGCAGGGAAAAAAAATGACCTATTGTTTTTGCCAGCCTTTATTTAGCTGTTTGCAATAAAGAAAGCTTCTATATTGCTTTAAAGAAAACCATTCTTGGGCTGGGAGTTTGGCCTAGTGGTAGAGTGCTTGCCTAGCATGCATGAAGACCTGGGTTTGAGTCCTCAGTGCCACATATGTAGAAAAAGCTGGAGGTAGTGCTGTGTAGTGGCTCCAGTGGTAGAGCACTAGCCTTGAGAAAGCCCAAGGACAGTGCTCAGGCCCTGAGTTCAAGTCCCAGGACTGGCAACAACCACCACAACAAAACATTCTTCTAACATTTCATTTCATGAGGCAAAGGAGTTAGCTGTGGTGAATGAGAGCCCCAGGTTCCTGCCTGGTGATTCCACTTCGGTGGATGCCGTGGGGGTGCCGTGGGGTTTGCTTGTCCCCTGAGCCCAGTGCTTACTTTACATTTATTTATTTTTCGTTTGTGCTGGTACTAGGGCTTGAACTCAGGGTCTAGGCACTTTCTTTCAGCTTGTTTTCCTCAAGGCTAGCGCTCTATCATTTGAGCCACCGTGCCACTTTCAGTTTTTTGCTGGGTAATTGAAGGTAGGAGTTTCACAGACTTTCCTGTGTGGGCTTCAAGTCACCATCCCCAGGTCTCAGCCTCTTGAGTAGCTAGGATCGCAGGTAGGAGCCACTGCTGCCCAACTTTCATCTTTAAAAAAAAAAAACCCCAAACTCTCCAAGTTCACTAATGAGAAACCAAGTGATGTGCTGTTCATGGTAAGACTTCTTCATCCCCCAGCTTGCTTCCCCTATGGACGGAGACAATGTCTGGGTTGAGTAAAAATCAAAATATAATTAAACGCCACTTGATTTTCATGTTGAAACTTCATGAATGCACCGTCAGATTGACTCGTTTGCATTTTTATTTTCTGGTTAGCAGTTAGGAAGAATAGAGTTCGTAGAGTCACGTGTCTGACAGACAGAGCGAGGCAGACACGGCCAGATCGCCTCCACATAGGGTCACCTTCTTTGCCAGTGATGACACGTGGAGGTACCTGGCTCGCCCACGTGAAGCCAGCAGCTCCCTCTGCCCTCAGAGCTCATGGAGGCCACCCGGCCACGTCCCAGGAGATGAGGGTGACTCCTTGAATGGACCTGTGAAGAGAGGCACTGGGCGCTCTCCTTCGACACTCAGCACGGTGCTCCTTAGACCAGCGTAAGAGAGCAGGCCTCGGGAGGGATTGGGGCTGAGGCACTCACTGTCTGCCAGGCTTATTCACAGGTTCTTAGCTGCCCCTGTTGTCTCACAACATCTAGGGATGTGAGCACTCTCACCAAGCCAGGCCACAATCAGGAAGGGTACCATGAAGACTTGAATCCAGGCAGCCTGGAGTCACAAGACAAGAAGGAAGGGCACTGTCCCAGGGCCCTGACACCCCACACCAGGAAGCATCCTGCACGTTCACCCTGTGCCAGCTGCTCACGACTGTTACGTTTGTTCTTTACCCACAGCCCTCAAAACGGCATCCTGATAAACGAAGCGGCAAGGTATTGTGTTTCTGATTTGATTATTCATCTAAATGTCTACTTGAGAAATGACAAGGAAAGGACCCTAACAACTAAAACACCACTCTAATGGGCACTCTACTTCTGGGCCTCTGACACGGAAGAAGAATCTATGGGCTCGGTCTGAGTCCAACCCTCCGCATCCAAGACCTGGCCAAAAGGGAGCCACTCGCCATTCTTTATCCCCAGACTTTATCGTTTCTCTTGTGTAATGTGTTTCTCCTCAATGGAAGAGCAGCCCTTCTCAAGTCAAGAGAATGAGTGTCACTTCCTAGAAGAAGGGAGGTATAGTTAAAGAATTTTCTCTGACTATAATTTTGCAATGATTGCTTGGAGCCATTAATTTTTTTATTAAGTTTGCCCCACTGAAAACATTGTTTTTTCCTCGTTAGTGACTGTCTGATTTTTATTATATTTTATTTTTTGGTAGTGGCCATGCATCTTCAGACTCATGATTGGAAGTAATGACAACAGTATACGCTATAGCGTCTCATTTGTAGATTGGCTTAATTCCAATTTGCTTTGTACCCCAAACGTTTGCAACGAGTATACAACTTCTCTTAACACAGTTACATATCAGTTAATTAAAATTAATTAATTCTTCCCCCCCCTTTTTTTTCTTTTAGTGGTAGGCATTCTTTCCAGACTCCTGTCTTCCCCACTTCCTCAGGAATATTCTAGGAAAAAGTGTTTGTGAAACAAGTGCTTCAAGGCTCTGTGAAACTGCATACATCAATCCAATTGTCTTGGTTGACTAATAAAGCCTTAAGCTTGACTCAAAAAAGGCTTATTTGTTGGTTGTATGCAAAAGTCAAGGCTGAAAATGATCTTAGCATTTTGAAGGCATCATTCCATTAACACTTAGCAGTCAGGGCTCCTGTTGAGAAACCTGTTCCTTTCCTTTATTATTTTCTATGTAACTTAGTCTCCCTTCTTCTTTGTGGGGGACTTTTAGAACCTTCCCTTTATTCCTGGTTTTCTAAAATTTCTTGATAATGTACGTTAGTGTAGGACTATTTGTATTCACTGTGCTCTGCTTCGAGTGGACAGACATGCACGGAGCAACGGCCGTTAGCCCTTAGGACATTTTGTACAAAACAATACTTCTTAATTATCTCTCATTCATTTGCTCTACTTTCTCAGTGTGATTCGTAGCATTCAAATATTAGTCCTCCTTACTAATCCTCTTAAGCTTCTTATCTTTTCTCTCCTATTTTTCATCTCTTTAACACTTGTCCTACTTTTGATTTCTTCAACTTTATCTTCTGAATCTTCCGTGGCATGAAAAAAAAGCCTTTTAAAATCCATGCTTTTAATTTGCGAGGGCTCTTGTTTTCTGAATATTTATTTTAAAATAGATGTATGTTGTTTCATGTAGGCACAGATGTCTTGTCTGAAAATATTACTTGCCTACTCACTCTGCCCTGTTTCCTAGGAATTTTTGTCTCACTGCGTTTATTTTGACCTCAGTGACTTAAATCGGTGGTTTTCCTTAAATATGTGGGACTGTGAGCTGTCCCGGGCAAGGCCTAGCCAAGCTGACTGGAGAGCAGGAAGTGCTACTGTGAGAAGGCTTCATTGCCACCCTGAAGCTATGTCCTGGGCCACAAAGACACACAGGGCCTCCAAAGGTCCCCGGGCCTTTGTGTGGAGGAGGGGTGACTTGGGGAGCCCCCTCTCCCACAAATGCCTTTCTGGAGGCTGACCATTTTCAGATCTGAGTGTAGAAGCCAAGTGGGTGTTTTGATCCCCAGTCATTAGACACTCATTCTACCTCCTGCCTTCAGTATGGGGTCTCACTGTCACCCTCCAGTGTCGGGACGTCCCAAGTGTATTTCCGGGGTCCAGACTCCCCAGAGACCCATCTTTGGTCATCTTCTGCTATGATAGAGAAGAGGAAACTGCAGGGTAGCCTGGAGGAGGAGTGAGTACTAAGTACTCTTCCTAGAGCCTCCTAATTACTGCCGTTCCCCTACTGTTGCTGGTACCGATGATTTCAGGGAAAGCAGGTGCTTTGGACCTAAGCTGTCGTGCAGTTCTGCAGTAGAAGTGGCCTTAGTTCTTATTAGCAAAGTTGGTCTTGGTAATTTGTACTATTCTAAAATGTGTCCTCATCCATCTGCACTCTATCACCGCCTCTCCATATCATTTTGTGTTGACGGTCGCTTCCTGTCCTGCTTTCTTCCTCCTAATTAGCTAATTCCATCACTGTCACTTTAGTGGTATTTCAGGAAGAGATAAACAAGTACACTCTGTCTTCCATAGTGAACCTCAAGTCTAGTAGTGTGTACTCTTTATTTTTATCGTAACATTACTTTTATCGTGGAAGACAAATGAAATTATTGTGGAAATAAGTTCATTACTTCTGCAAGGTAGTGAGAGGGTACAATGAGGCTCGATTCTGATTTGATCTGTTTACTTTATTTTATTTTCGCTGATATAGAAGAAGAAAATTCCGTTCTAGTAATCAAGAGCCATCGAAGTCCCTTTCCTTCGCAGGCTCTCCTTTGATGAAGAGACATTTCCACCAGTCCTCATCACGAGCCGATGACCCTTCCCCGTCAAGGCTGCATCTGGAAAGGGCGGGCTTGTTTGCTTGCTCCTCTGACCTGAACCCTATTACTCCACATTTCTCTTTTAGGATTGGAAATGAACTTGGGCTCCACGCTCTCATGAATTTAGATGCTTCTTAATGTGGGAATCTTGGAGAGATTGTGGAATGGACATGTCCCTGAAGCATTTGAAGGTGCTTCTTTTGTTTAGGTGGTCAGCCAGTCACAGACACAGGACAGGTCCTTGCTGAGTGGGAAGTCTGGGTGCTCTCAGGGGTGGGCCAGGCTCCCTTGCCATGGTCCTGGCAGATGAAGTTCACTGTGAAAATAGAAAACGTGCCCTCTGTGCCTCTACTTTGCATGGGTACTGTCTCAAGTTCACTTGACTCCACAGGGCCATGGGGTGTGACTTGGGATTTCTCTCGGGGAGCCTGTGTGTTAGGCCTTCAGAAACGGAATCTCGGTTTGGATAAGCTGGTAGTTCTGCTTCCACCCAGCGGGCGTCTCAGCACTGGCAGGCCAGGGGTGGCTTTGGCTTAGGAGCCATCTGGGGAGATGCACTGGTCCACCGTGGATGGAGAGTGCTCTGTCTCTTTCTGTGTCTGTCTGCCTGTGTCTCTGTCTGTATCTCTGTCTCTGCCCACAGCAAGACAGGAGGCTCTAGGACACGAACACAGCTGCAAAGACACAAAGGGAGGGAAACGCCATTCTTCATGTCCTTTCTGCTCCTAAGCATTATAAATAACTTCCTCACACTCCTGACTTGTGGGAAGGCACACGGAGCCCACTTCCCCCAAACATCTATGCACCACAAGCTAATGTAACACGGGCGGACTTCCTTTTATCATAGGAATGTCAGAAAACAGGAAGTCTGATATATGCTTGGAAACGACATCATTTGTTAAACTGTCACCGGTGGCTGAGGCCTTCCAGGCATCTTGTATTATTCTCTGCTTCAAGACTCACAGCCTGAACAACCACACGCCATATTCCCCGGGCACCAGCACTACCTTGGCTCTCAGGTCTCGAGGGGGTTTGTGTTGTTCAGTATCACTCGTTCTCAACTCTATGGTTATTTTTAATTTGTACCAGTGTATATTAATGGCACAAAATAATAGGCTTCATCACAGTATTTCATACATGTATGTAGTATACCTTGCTCATATTCATCTCTGTCTCCCCTCTCTTCTTCCTGGGTCCTCTTTTTCTTCCCAAATATCTCCACTTCTGCATTTACACCTTTTTATTTGTTTGTTTCACCTGGATTCCTCAAATGAGAGAAAATATGTGATATTTGTCTGAGTTAGTGATTTAGGGAGCTAGATGATTTCAAGTTTCACTCATTTTCCTGCAAATTATTTAGTTTTGATCTTCATTACGGCTGAATAATACTCCATTGCGTGTATGTACCACTGTGTTGTACTGATGAGGCCTTCCTGAGATTTAGGTATAGGATACAATTTTCACTTCAGTGAGACAAACAAATCTATGCCATCAATCTAATGTAACATCTTTCGCCTTGATCAAAGTTCTTCAGCAGAATATAGTTGGGTAAACTTGCTCAATTAAGCAGAAGAAAGGTGCTCCTTGATAAGAAATAAAGTCACAAGAGGATTAGCATCAGGAGATGGAAGAACTGATGTATCTCTGCCAGAAATTAAAAGGGCCAATGCCATGTTTCATATGCGAAGGCCCATGCAGCGTACTCTTCCCAGAAACTCATGTGTGGGTTGGATACATCCGCGACAAGGGGCAAAACAACTGAAGTTGGAAGGAAGTAGCAGGTTCATGATACACAGGATCGCAGCTCTGCACAGCTGGGCTGGGGGCATCCTTTCATATCTTCCCCTCTCCCCTCCCCCTCTCCCCTCCTCCCCTGCTCCTCTCCCCTCTCCTCCCTTCCCCCCTCCCCTCCCCTCCAAACCTTAACCATTGCAATTTATGATCGTGAATGCTATGTTACAATGTTCCTGTGAAAATCAATGTTTCCTGAAGACGGTGGCATGGTAGTGATGTTTCCCCTTGCCTCTGGCTCCTGAAGTGTTTGACACGATGTACGCATTGATTTTGAGTTTTTAAAAACATTAAGTTCTATTTTAGTTTTCTTAGGTTTTGGTACACTCAGGAATTCTGTGCTGACTCAGTGGGCCTCCTCGCAGGCCAGCTGAATATCACTGAACAACTGAGGACCAGTCTCGAATACCAAGCCACTTGGACCCATCGGAGACTCATCTCATTATTCCTATTTCTGGTTATTTCATTTTCTCTAGAGATTTCACTCTTCAAAATGCTGTCTGTTTTCAGCCTTTCACGTAATGAAGGTTTGGCAGCGCCATCACTGAAGTAAGCACGGGGCCTGCCCAGGCCCTCCAGACAGCCTGTGTGTCCATGCAGGCAGTCCCACCACTGCTGCGTCCCTCTGCCCACCAGCAGCTGGCGGTGGAGGTGGGCCTGCACTCAATTGGGCACGTGGACAGACTGCATTAGAAGAAAACATTCTCTGAAGCTCAGCCAGGAGACTAGGAGGGAGGCAGAGGGCAGCAAGTGGTTATACTTTTTACATGATTTTAATTTTCTATCTTTTTATTAATTTAATTTATTTTTGTGCCAGTACTAGGGCTTGAACTCGGGGCCTCGATGCTTAGCTTTTTTGTTTAGGGCTGTGCTCTGCCACTTGAGTCACAGCTCCACTTCTGACTTTTTGCTGGTTAATTGGAGATAAGAATTTCACAGACTTTCCTGCATAGGCTGGTTTTGAACCATGATCCTCAGATCTCAGCCTCCTGAATTATAGACATGAGGGATGGGCACATTAGTACCTGTTTATTTTTTAACTTAATTTGTTGTTGGTCACGGGGCTTTAACTTGAGGCCTGGGCCTGATGTGAGTCATGGGTGCTTAAGTCCCTTTTAATTTTTATTTATTGTTTTACTCTTTTTGTTGGTTGTGGGTGTTGTCCTGAGTTCTTCATCTCAAGGCTAGAGTTCTACCACATTGAGCCACAGAGCCACTTGGGTTGAGTCAGAGCATCACTTCCCCCTTTTTATTTTTTAATTTACTTTTTTTGTGGGCTAGAGGGCTTTATCTCAGGACCAGGGCACTGCCCTTGAGCTTTTTTACTCCAAGCTACTTCTCTACCACTTTGAGGCACTGGTTACTTGGAGATAAGAGTCTTATGGACTTTCCTGCCCAGGCTGGGTTTGAACTGTGATCCTCAGATCTCAGCCTCCTGAGTAGCTAGGATTACAGATGCAAGTAACCAGTGCCTGGCCTAGTTTTTGTTGTTTTGAGATAAAGTCTCACTGTGCAGTTCAGACTGCCCTCTACATCAGGAACCTCCCGTCTCAGACTCTCACATGCTGGGATCACAGGTCCCAGCCCTCCCTGCCATGGGGAGACCGAGCAAGGAGAGCCAAAAGAACCCAGTGCATGCTTGTGGGCCTGTCTTGAAAACGAGGCCTCACTGGAGACGTGGCACGTGGCAAAGGGCAGCTTGGCACTCGGCCAGCGTGTCGCCCTGGTGAGAAATGGGGCCATCTTTTACCTTCCTGCTTAAGGGGGTTGCTGTGAGCGCTCAGGCCTGACCCTGACTCCCCCCCACACACATACACCCCAGCCATGAATTTGCTGCTTCTTGAGGTAAAACCTGCTTTTTCTGGTCATTGTGCCATCTTATTTATGGCCTGTCTGGGGGAGGGCGGGTCTTGACCAATAGATTTCATCTTGTAGTATATCTTTTCCTTCCAGTTGTTCTTGACTATGTTTTTAAATTACACTGAGCTGCTAATGGTTGTGTGGTTGCCCTTGAGTGAACCTGGACTGTGACTCCGGGATGGCCATGTCTGAAAACCCTCCTGAGCACAGCTGAAGCCCATATCCTGTTGGAGGAGCCCCTTTCTAGGCGTGGCTTCTTCATGGGTGGCCAGGGGTGGGCAGGGAGGAGGGAGCTGGGACAGCCTGGGAACCACGTGGCCTTTGCATAGACAGGTGCACGGGGCCGAGCTCAGGAAGAATCCCCTGAACAACTGCCCTTGGGTCCCCAGGGGCCATTGGCAGTCCTTGTGATTTCAGCCTCATCTGAGCATGGACCACCAAAGCCAGCAAGGTCTGGATGCCAATTCGCCTGATTCGTTAACCCCCCCGTCTGCTCTCTCGTGAAGCTCCATTCTCGAGCATTTCACAAATGCTTCAGCTTTTGGATTTGAGTGGAATGTGTTAGCCTGGGTTGCTGGGGTGATCCTGGAGACCGTTCCTGGAGCCTCCCCTGGCTGGAGCCTGGCAATTGCCATGGATTCCATAATGGTGAGGGATTCTCACACTTCCCCTTCATTTTCCTCCCAATAGTCCAATCGGCCTTATCTCCACCTATCAATTACAGCGATATTTATTTATTTTCCTGTATCTCATGCCTTGTGTGTGGTGGGGGTGAGCCGACTTAAAATATAATATATCCCTGCTTTCCTTAGCTGGAGGCTTTCAGGAAACAAGCCTGATATTCAGCCCTTGGGATTTAAGCCTTTAAATCTCACTAAGTTTGGCTGTATTAATGAGTTGCACCAACTACAGAAAAAAGCCAAGTGTGCAGAGAAGCTGGAAAGTTGTCAGCCAGAGAGAGCATGCAAACAGGAAATGGTCTGATTATGTATACCATGCAAAATTAGTAAAAGAATCTGAAATCGTCTGGTGCTCCTGGATGCTATTGTTTTCAAAGAATAATTCTGTCTATTTTAACATTTTCAAGTGTAATACCACGGGCAACACTCTTCCTTTGATTGTGAGTGATGTTAATTGAAAGGCGTGGCTTTGCGTCTGTTTTGGCAGTTAGACTTCTATCTTTTGTTTAAAATCTCCAAGTGTTGGCTTTCCTGCTGGCTGGCCTCCCTCTGTGTTTCTGTTTTGGTGATTCCATGACAGGCTTACAGTGTGTTTTCTTGTGTGTATGGTAACAGATGTTTATGTGAATAACAGACTTTTTTATGAAGGCATACACTTTATGGCCAAATACTAATTAAAAATAATTGCATGTAAGCATTTTTGTTTATTCCCTGTTGTGCGTCTTTAATCATTTGAAATCACCTGCAGTTGAAAATTGAGGCAAAGATTTGATACTGCAATTATAAAAGGCCATCTGACTATATATTAGGTTGAAATAGCAACATATTTGAGGGGAAAATAATAGACGAGTCAGGTACCAGGTCCTTGTGAAGTCTCTTGTATATTGGGTCAAAATACTAATACATCACTTTGTTAAACTAATAGGATTTTAAGATACTATTCAGGCACTCAAACAACTGCTTCATGAATAATACCTATACCTGACACATTTTGTACACTAACAAGCTCATTACAAGTGGGTTTTAATTAGAGGCGTAACAGATGGCTTCTAATAAATATGGGCAGTGGCGACTCCATGGCTTTTTGTGTTTTGTGTTTTGGTTTTTCCTTATAAAGATAAAAAAAATATCGCAGGCAATTGAGAAATGCAGAACTTGGGTTTGGATTTAGTAGTATGTGTTCAATTAAAACAAAGTGCCCAAGTGCCAGGAATTGTGACTCAGCTGGTTGAACACAGAGTCAGAACACAGAGTTGGAAATGCCCTTCCTGCCGGCTGGCAGCCAGCTGCCATGCCAGGCAGGCAGAGCCAGCAGCGGCACTCTCTTCCCGGCTTTGTGCTTGAGCCTCTCCTGTCAATGTGTTATGAAGAATTAACAAGACATTTCAGAGTAGTCTTGAACTGTGGCACGGAACTCGCTCTCACCATGGTGACATTTAACAGACACATTTGAGCAGAAAATAAAAGGGATGTTTCTAAAAGCCACTGTGCCTCCCTGCACAAGCATTTTACTACGGCGTAGAGATTGGAGAAGGCCCAGGGTGCAGACATACTGCCATACCACCCCAGGCTGTGTGTTCCACTCTGAGAGGTTTCATTAGACAAATTATCTTTAAGTGGTTGTACGAAAGAATTGCCACTCAACATGGCAGTCTATGAATGCAGGGTCTCTTGGTCAATGCCACCCTTTTTTTATCATTTTCCTTTTAAAATGATGCCGACTTGCTCTTTGTGAAGGGGCGGGACTTTGGCGAATCTGTGTAGAAAGACTGCTTGGAGGTAAAACTTATGGTTTCTTAAAATTTTAAAAATCTTACTACAAGGAAAATTCCCACAGAAAAATTTAAATTTACATTTAAGAATTTAGAGAACTCTTTTTTCAAACATGTTTCTTGAAGAGAAACAACAACAAAGAGACTAGTGAAGTATTGACTTGAACTTGACAATAAAAGCTGGTGGGTTTGAGATCTTCCTCTTCCATTTAAATACTCCATTTTTTGTTTTGTTTTGCTTCACTTTTCAGTACTGGCGTAGACGCTCTGAGAAGAAAATCTTCCCTACATCAGGCCTCAAAAGGTGTCTCAAGGAGAAGAATGAGCTCGTGGCTGTGGGAAAGAGCACCTCCAAAATTTCAGAATTAGAAACACAGGAGGACATTTTCTCAGCTCCATCCCACCTTCCCTCGCCCAGATTTCAAGTGTCTGCATCTCTCCCTGGCACACACAGAGGAGCTGCCTTGCTTCATGGTAAGCCATTGCCTGGAAATAAGGCCACTTCAGGTATAAAATATTCCACCCCTATTCCCCGGGGCAAAGAGCTGACATGCTGCAGCTCTTCAGACGGGAGCCACTAGGCCAATAGACGCGCGGTGATCGTCACTCGTCTGCAGCCTGAAATAGCATTCGTGAGAGTGTGAGGGGTTTAATTTCATTAAGAATTTTTTTTCTGACAGCATGACACCCCAGAGTCTTGTTCCAGTTGTTTCTTCTCACTTAAGGAGGGGTGGGGACTGCAGAGGTGGGAAATAAATCCCTAGCTGGACTCGTAAATTTCATTTTTAAAGGTAAGGAGCACTGCCTCATATTCATCAAGCCCGAGTGCGCTTGCCCAGAGATTCGGTGGGCACGTCAGCGGCGTGGGCAGGACCGGAGGGCACCCCACGCAGAAGGCGGCCATGCCGAGTGGCGTGTTGACGGAGATGTACAGAACCGTGTCATCCTGCGTGACCGGGGTGGAAATAATCACGCCTCCACTGGCCAGATGGGATGTGCGCTAGCTCATCGATACGCCAGTGAGCCATATGAGATGTGGCAGAGCCAGCCGCTTCTGACAGTGGGAGCCACATTCTTGCAGCGACAAGGCTGTGCTTCGGCTGCCAGGCCCCTCTCCCTTCCAGACCCTGTCCTGCCTTCCTTGGGGTCCTTCACACAACCTCACGGCCCGGCATTTGACAGGTGACCACCAGTCCTTAGAGTTCAGGCAGGCTGTCCAGCCTCCAGTGACCAGGAGACTGGGGAAATGGCCCAACTTATTTCTCATTCTTGAGTTCCCTGAATTGCAATGCCCCGAGGACCCGCAGTTGTCAAGGCCCCCAGGGCTCGAGGCTGTCACCTTTCATGCCTAACTAGTTTCTGGGGACCGTAGGGAAGATTAATAGATGCCATGGCCCTTCATTGTCGTCAGGGCAGAGATGAAACCCAGCCACACATTTGACAAGGCGAATGGCCTGGTGACTGAAGAGCGCTGGAGTGGAATTCAGGAGGCCCTGGACCTTTCCGGGTGTCACCAGTGATGGCTTACCCTTGGAAAATCATTTATTTCTGTCCAGCAGAGCTCTGTCTCCTGTTCTACCCGCTGTCTAAAGCGGAGCTGTCCTGTGGCTTTCAGAAATGTCAGAGTCAGAAGCAAACAAGACCAGAGAATGGATCAGGAGCCTTTTTTTTTCCCCTTAGAGGCTTCCTGTATCCCTTTGCCAGCTGGATCCATATGCCATGGCACCCTGACTGGTTCTTCAATTGAGTCATAGGCTTTGGGCCTCTTAGTTTTCCAAGCCAAGTTCAGACACAGGATCAGGTCCAGTAGTATGTTTGTGTCTTCATTTCCAAGTGGAGGAGGGTTGTTTGCGCCTAACTCCAAGACAGTGCTTGGGAATCAGCCCCCGTCCCCTGGGCCTGGTCACCGCTGAAGTAATGATCAGGAAGGCTGTGTGGGGACGAGTCCCAGGCTCATGCGTGGCTCCCTCTGGCTTTCATTTCACCCTGGTTTTCATGAGATTTCTCATTATCCAGTACACAAAGCCAAGACCTTCATCTGTTTCTTCATCTTGTCCCACCAGCCAATTACAAACAGAATGACAACAGACCCCTGACTGTCAAAAGGATGGCATGGTTACATTTGAGGAAGATCTCAGAAGGCGAGCAAGAGTGGTCTCTTTCTTCAAAAGTCATCACGTGGCGTGCCTGGGGAATGTGCATGGGCGAGCGCCACGGTGAGAGGCCTGTCCCCAGTGCTTGTCTATAACCAGATTACATTGACGCCACTGCCCCAAAGTTATGAGACGTGCTCTGGTCCACAATGAGCTACATGTTCACACAATCTACAGTGCAACCCAAATCTAGAAACAAATGGGGAGTTAGCTTTAGGCTTACCTCATTCATATTCTCCATCCATCCATCCATCTATCCATCCATTTGTCCATCTATCCGCAGGACCTAGTGGAGTGAATTGTCTCTCCAGACTTACCTGAGCACCCCAGCAAGGCTGCCATTTATTTGCAGCCAATTCATCCAAGAGAATGGCTGCCTTACTTCAATTAGGTTTGAATTAATTCTTGCTGGTTTCCTTTACAAAACATCCAGGTTTTAATTGTTTCACCTAATTACTGGACTACGACCCAGATCTAAGACTTGACACAGGTGATAGGAAATGATGGGTTTCCTTGGATTACATTCATTTATTTTCTCGAGAGCACTTTGGAACAGAATATTTTTCTCTCTCTTCTTCCTTTTTTCCAACTACCTATTTACGTGTCTGACCTTCCAGACTCGCCAATTAGATGCAATTTCCCTTCCAAATAAATACCTACTCTCTCAATGACGATCCTTTCCACTTAGGACCAAAATTGCCTTTAATTGTCTTGAAAGCCAAGTTGCAAGATGGTAGAATCTGATGAGACAGAATCTGTAGTTAGATTCACAATTTTTGTACCCACCCCAATTGTGTAAGAGACTTAAAGAGCAGAAACCCACAGCTTCTGTGGATACTAATTATAGAATTCCTTTCTAGCTACATATTTGCATGCAAATATCAGGCTGTAGAAATTTGGCATTGAAAGCACCCTGAGGCAGTAGCCTGGCAGATGGGTATTGGATCACAGTGAAACTTAACAGTACCTGGGGGCTTTGGGGCCAAGCAGAGGCTCTGAGCAACAGGAGAGCAGCCGTCTTCCTTCTTCTGAGATGACAGTATGGGCTTTATACATTGTTCTGGCCAAAAAATATTTAAGAGGTGGTGTGGAAAAACACTTTGGGCAGAAAGCCAATTTCCCTTAATGTTCTGCAGGCAGTCTGTAGATTGTAGGAAGGAAGACATCTTTAAATCACTTGAGTTGGCTTTATTTTAAGTTGAGGGGTCTAGGCATAAGCCGGGGATAGCAGAATCCTTGCCAAGCTTCATGGGGCCTGTGGTGGAAGGCAGGTGCCCAGGAGGGCTGCTTAAACCCGAGGATCAATTTCCCATCTCATAGCCGTTTTCATGGGGTGGATTGCAGAGCTTTCACGTCCTTATCCTTTCTTCCTTGCATGAAATAAAGAAACCTAACACACATGCACGCACACACACCACCACCAAAACACTACTTTAGAACTTAAGGTGAAAGGAGTGCTTTTTGTTTGTTTTTGTTTTGATTGAAAGGGCACTGAGGCAGTGGACTCCGCTCTGGAGCGGCCGCCAGGAGTTTCTTTGTAGAGACTTTGTGGACTTTTGGATGCCATTCTTTTCCTCTTCAACTTCAGACAAGTGCATGGCGGTAAGGAAATGGCAAGAGATGGGAAAGAAAAATAGGAGCTAAGCCAGAAGGAGTCTAGGGAGCCACTGAGCTCTGTGTGCTGGCTGCCTTCAGAGCTGGGGTGCAGCAGAGGAGCTTTCACATTTAGCATAAGGAGAGCCCAATGGCTGCAGCCATAATTCATACACGCAGGGTTTTGGAGAGACCTCACTATCTGTCCCAGGTCAATATGCTCCCAAATCCCCTGAGCTGTGACTCAGGTTGGAGAAAATGGAGGTAGGAAAATGATTTCTTGTAAGGAAATGACCCCGTCTAAGGGAAAGTATAACTCCACGGCTTTTGATTCTGTATTATTTTCTCAAATGTTTCCCTTGTCTTGAACTGGGTAAAGCAAGCATCTTGGGGTTTTCCAAAGTCTTAGGTAAATGAATAAAACAGGTGAAATATCAAGTATGTGTATTTTAATTTGAGGATTTCTGCAGAAGTGTAGTTCCTGTTTGGCCTAGTATGCCCTGTGTGGTCTGAAGCCTGCCTCTCCAAGCCCCTGATTCTCCTCCCCTGGAGCCTTCCTGTGTGTGCCTCATGCCTCAGAACTCTCTCAGCACACCAAGAAGATGTCTGAAAGCCTTTGTTTTGAGCAAGTGCTGGATGTTTTATTTTTGGCGCAGGACTTGTGAGTGCTGGCAGGTGCTCTACCCCTGAGCCACATCCCTAAACCTTTCTGCTCGGCTTCCCTCCTGAATGGGGTCCTGCAGGTTTCGCTTCGGTCTCTGCTTCCTCTCCAGAGCAGATCACCTCTGTGCGCCCACCTTTCGCTTGTTCAAGTGGGGTCCTGACAACTTTTTTGCTTGGGGCTGGCCTTGAACTGAGATCCTCTCCTTTTCCACATTGGAGGCGGAGGCCAGCATGCCCAGCTGAGGGCTCTGATTCAGGAAATCAGAGGATGAACCTGGCTCCTCATTGACAGACAGCCCCCCTCCACAGGTGCGGTCCACATTGCTGCAGCTGGGCCCAGCGCCCGGGGCCCTGCCACATTCCTTCCAGGGCAGCTTCTTGTGTTTTCCTCCTTTTGTAGATGCGCAAATGGAAGCCTAGGGAGACTGAGGATGGACCGAGACCAGCCACCTTGCCAGCAAGGGCCAGGGCGGAGGGCAAGACTGCCCTAGGGACACAGCCTCTTGGCAGGGGCAGCCACTTCTGAAGCCTGGAAGAATGGTGCTGAGACCATCAGGGAGTGCCTTTCCCAGTCCATTCCTCCCGCTCTCCCAGTCCCAGCTCAGGGTCCTCGGGAGCCATCATGAGGCAGGAAGGATTTTGAGAGGGCTCTGACAAGATAGCGTGAGGACAACAGAAGTGACGGCCGCCAGCCCGACACGGGGATAGACAATGCGCAGTGGCAAGCTGAGGACCCAGGACTGTGTCACCCTGAAATAGTCCTGCATCCTTACCAAGTGTGGCAAGTCTTCTGGATCCTCTCGTTGAGAGGCCAGAAGCCTCGGTGAGTTTAAAATTGCCTTTTGTCTTTTAAAGGCATAAACCACTATCATTGGCAAATGAATTCCTCTGTTACAGGCATAGCAAACAGCGGAGACCAGTGCGGGCCAAGTATTCTAGAGGCAGTCTCCCCCGAGGCCATGCCCAAGACCACCCAGCCAGGGTCACCGGCTGTCACCTGCCCGGGGCCCAGAGCCTCCCCAGGTCCCCTCAGGGCCTCACCTTTCCTGCACTTGGCTAGGAAAGTCGGCAGGTTACCAGTATTCGACTCTTCTAGAAAACCTAGCTTTAGTTCCTTTAATTGAAAAACAAGGAAAACAATTTTTAAACCCATTTGTTGATGTCAAGAGATTCCGGGGGACCAGAACACAGCGTGGTTAGCCACACAGCATTGATAATGAGATGAATAACTCCTCAAGAAAGTTCTCAAGAAACACTGATAGGGCCGGGAGTTTGGCTTAGTGGTGGAGTGCTTGCCTAGCATGCATGAGCACCCAGGTTCCATTCCTCAGTACCACATATATACATAGAAAAGCCAGAAATGGTGTGTGGCTGAAGTGGTAGAGCACGGGACTTGAGAAAGCCCAAGGACAGTGGTCGGGCCCTGAGTTCAAGGCCCAGGACTGGCACCAAAAAGAAAAAAGAAAAAGAAACATTGATAATTGTCTATTAAAGCCTGGCAAAAATATTGCTTTGGGTTTGTTTGTTCATTGTTTTTTTTCTTCTTGTTGTTAAGCTATGCGTGTCTTTTTTTTTTTTTTATTCAGTCCTGGGCTTGAGTTCAGGGTCTGAGCACTGTCCTTAGGTTTTTTTCTCAAGGCTAGCGCTCTTACCATTTGAGCCACAGCACCACTTTCAGCTTTTTCTATGTATGTGGTACCGAGGAATCAAACCTGGATATTTGTGCATGCTAGGCAAGCACTCTACCACTAGGCCACACTCCCAGTCTATGCGTGACTTTTTAAAAAATAAGTTTTGGAGTTTAGGTGTGGACAGCCTTTGCTTACTGATCACTTACTACACTTTGTCTGACAAACTGGAAAGTATTCATATATCCAACACAGCTGAGGCTGATAAGTGCCACAGTTTTCCTTTTTGAGTAACCTTGCCTCTGATATTGAAGTTGCCTCTGGGCCCTAAAGCAAAAATCATACAGATGCTCAAGCAGTGCCGTCTCTAGAGGCCGGGAGTCTGGGACCAGGACTCTGGCCAAACTAGGTTTCAGCTGGTCTGGGGCCTTTAATCCCAGGCCTCCCTATTTGACAGCTTTAACCCATGCTTCCAATCCAGTATCCTGCATTCACTGTCCTCAGAAAACATGCATCAGTGAATATCTGTCCAGCACATGTTACCTTTGTAAGGTTATAGACACTTAAAACTGGGTTAAGATAAATGTGGACACCATTTGGTTTCCTTTTTCCCATGAACTCCTGGTTCTCGAACACATTTGGTCTTTCCCCTTTCTGTCAGCCCCTAGTTTCCACCAGAGCCTCTGCGGTACAGGGAAGGAAGGCCAGCTCTGCTCTCTGGTTTTTAAGTCCTAGTACAAGCTATCTTTATATTCATCTTAGGCGTACAGTCATTGGAGCGAATGCACAGAGGACACAGGACCGGGAGAATGGCTGGGTCATCAAGACCAACACTGGACGAAGCTTATTTTAAGAGTCTGCCTCAAGGTATGTAAGCAGAGGGTGCTTTGACCCTATCTGACCTCCTTCTTAGAGTCTGGTCTGGTTGGCAGAATCTCCAGATGTTTTCATCTGAGATAATAGGGACAAAGGGCAGCACTGCAGAACCTGCCCAAACCAACCTGAGCTGCTCACCTGTGCCCCCTGCAGGGCGGAGACTCATATTTCTCTTATTCATGCCACGTTGTTCAAAGTGTTATCTCTTGCTGCTGATGTGAGAGTAACATTTATATAAGAGAAAACAGTCCTTTACTGATGTTGCAAAGTTGACATTTGGACTCGTGTCAATTTTATTGGTTTGCAAGTGTTTCTTTTTGTTCAGGACATTACATTTTGTGTAGCCAAATTATTTATCCTTTAAACAAAGAATAAAGGTAGTGATGTGTGAATTTATCCAGTTCAACAATGGTTGAAAAAAAAAAAGGGTCAAAACCCATGGGAGAGTTTTAATTGAGAGTTTTAATTTGAGAAGCTTGGCATAGGACACAGAATAGGCAATGTTAAGAAATAAGGTTTAGCACAACCAAGTGGATGTTGTATGATCTTAGGAGGTCATGTGACAGTTGGCTCACAGAGGTAGAAACTTTTTAAAATCCAGTGTTGCTCTGTTTTCATGGAACAGTTTGTAAATGCTAGCATGGCTTTCCTCAGTTGTTTCAGGGTCTGTCAGGATCTGGTCCTGTGCTGCATGAGGTTTGTCGTTGGGATTGGCAGACCCGCAGGGTCTCGACCGTTGTGCAGTGACATGAGGATGTCTGGGTGGGTGCTCCAGGCACCGGGGATGTGAGGTCATCCTGTGGTAGCTACTGTGTGCCCCGCCTGTGCCCCGCCTGTGCTGTCTGTCCTGCTCTTCTCTCAGTGGCTATGTCTGCCCCAGGCCAGGCCCTGTCAGCACTCCATGTGGTCACACAAATGCTCTTGCCAGTGTGGAGGGTGCAATTTTTCTTCTTTATCTCCCCTCCCCCATCCCCTCCCTCCCCATGCTGTGTTCTGTAGCTCAGGCTGAGCCTCCTGTCTTTGTGATCCAAACTGGGACTATAGGTATGTGTTTCCAGGCCACATTTTCCATTTTTGTTTACTTTTATTTCTTGTGGTGTTAATGGAAATGAGAAATGTTTACACTGTTTGACTATCTACATTCCCGAGGAAACTGTTTAAGCATTTTGTGCATTCATTGATGGACTTGCCTTAAAAAATGGATTTCAAGGTTTTCTTTACATAGGCTGGTTCTTAATCACTGCCTGTTCAGTCTGCCAACCTTTTCTTTCCTGGATTTAGAAGGCTTGCTCAAACCTATAATGTAAAAATATCTGGTTACAATTATATTCTAAAGTATTTGTGCTGACACCAGTGGCTCATTCCTGTGGTCTTACTACTTAGGAGGCTGAGATTTAGAGGACAGTTTCAAACCAGCCCAGGAAGGAAAGTATATGGGACATGATCTCCAAAATAACCAGCAAAAATCCATGCTGGAGTTATGGTTCAAGTGGTAGAGTGCCTGCTAAGCAAGCAAGTTGAGCAAGTGTGAATTCTTTGAGTTAAAACTCAGGTACTGGAAAAAAAAATATGTGCTCGCACATGTTAGGAATTAAATGAAGCAAATGATATGATGAATGGTATTTAAGTGTTTTCTTTTGTTCAAATGCACAGTCAGTTTTCCCGATAGCATTAATAGAGTGTACTTTTCCCACTATCTTGAAATGCCACTTCGAGTATTGCACAAATAAACCTGTGCCACGAGCACATTTCTGAGCTCTCTCCAATGATATGCTGGGTCTCCTGGGACGGTACCAGTTCATTTCACTCACTATTGCTTTGCATGGGTTTTGACACCTGATCAGACGAGTCTTCCATTGTTCTTATGGGCTTAACTTGTTTCTTACCTAGGCTTCTTTGGCTTCTCCAAATGAAGTGAAGGGCCTGGCTTCCCTCTGTCTGTTGGGCTGTGGGTGGGACTGCATTTTATAACCTTTGACTCATTTTGCTACCCTGAATGGATACATGATTATATATTTCTTTTGCTACTTGGTACACCTTTCCCATAGAGACGTTGGTTGTTTGTGCTGAAAGCTTTCTAGCCCTGTGTGTCCCTTGCTGAATCAGGGTTTGCTGAGGGCAGAGCAGAAGCCAGGGTTCTCATGTGTCGGAGAGTAAGAGGACTGGTGGGCTGGCCTTGGGTGCTTGCTGACATTCCTCAGGCTTTGAGGCCTTCAGACTTGAGCAGTACTTGCCATGAGGACCAGCCTGGGGGTAGCGCTCACCTTGGTGAGAAGACCTGGTTCTTCTGAGTCAGGGCTCCCTTCCTGGCCTGTGTGCCCCCCTCATCCTGCCCTGTCACTGCCCCTCCAGGCCAGCACCCCCTCCTTCAGCACCCACCCCCACCCAGTGTCACCTCTGGCAAAGTTTCCTCCATGGATTTCTCCTCTGCCTCGGGGCAAACCCATCACAAGAGCTCTAGATGGTTCACGTGAAATCTTGAGCTGGGGAGACGGCTGCAGGCCTGGGCACAGCGAGTTGGCCATGTTCCTTCCTGTGCATGGCCAGACTGCTCATGTGGGTTGCTCAGGCTAAGTGCCAGGAGCACACCCTGCTGCCCCTGCTCAGGCCAGGTGAGGAGAGGGAGGAGGCCTGTCTCCCCCTGAGGAAGCAGAGCTTGCTAGTTCACTATGCATCCATGAGCTCCTCTGAGGCACTGCTTTCCTTTGTGGCTTAGCAGTCCCTACAGTGAGTCTAATAGAGCCACAGGTCCTCTCATCAGGGAGAAATGTGTGCCAGGACCCTGCCAATCCAGTTTATGGGTGCCCAAGTCCCTTCTCGAATTACACAGTTATGTTGGCTATGTCCTAGGCACAGTCTCCTGGGTGGTTAGAATGTCTCCAGGTGACTTCCAGTGTTTCCCACAATGCAGGGGGGTGAGAATTGTTGTTAGGCGATATTGTTTGGGGAATAATGACAAGAAAGATATTTTGTGCAGGTGAAGTTTTCTCTTTCCTGAAGATTCTCAGTCTGTGGACTGTTGAGTCCATAGAATCAGCTCTATTCCACGTAGATGGATAGGACCGTCTGTGTGTGTGTGTGTGTGTGTGTGTGTGTGTGTGTGTGTCTGTCTGTCTGTCTGTCTGTCTGTGTGTCTGTGACTATGAACTTAGTTTCACTGGTCCTGAGAGCCAGGCAAATTCCTCCACTAAGCCCAGATGTGGAGGAGATATGGACAGATGTCTCTTGGGGTTCTGGAGCTCAGCGGGGGCAGAGCTGCCAGGTGCAGTTGTGAGAAGAAAGCCTTCCAGTACGAATGTCCGCTGTATCCCCGTACCAAGGAGGCCAAGGGATCCAGTGGTCCCTTCCAGACCCCTGGTCAGGCCACCACCCCGTGCCTACCTGTGCCTGCCTGCATTCCTGCTCTGTGGCTGTGTTGGCCTCACAGCCACTATGGCCATATGGTGTGTTTTAGCTCTCCATTCTCCTCTCTGGGCTGGACAAGAGAGGTCTCGGGTGGAGGTGGGGCGGCCTCAGGAACTATTCTCACTGGTTCACAGCAGACTCCTCAGGGCCAGCCAAACTTGGGTCTGATTATGTGGCGCAGGGCTGTTTGGTGGAGGACAAACATGTTAGAGAGACTTGGCTGTGCCCTGGCTCTGCTGGGACATTACATTCCGGCGTGTGTGTCGTCCTCTGCTTATGTGGCCCCTGTAATCCCACTGCCGTAGGGTGCCATCACCCATGACTCTCTCTGTTTGTCCCCCTACCAGTGTTTAGGGGTGGCTTGCTTCTGTGGCCTCTGTCCCTGGGAGGGACAAAGCCACTGCAGACCTGGAGAACCGCTGTGACGTTCCTGTGGACGTAAGGCCCACGCAACCTTTCAGGAGGCTTCTGAGCCATTGGGATGAATGAGAGGCCTCTTCCATCTGCCCATTCACATGCTAACCCTGCTGGCCTCTACTCTTCCTTCAGGTCTGGAGGACTGGGGGGAGCCATTTCCTGGGCATAATGATGTCTTTTCTCATTTTTTAGTCATGGGCTGTGAGTGCTTTGCAGCTCCAGGAGGTGTCTTGAAGAGGACACAATATGGCAGCGCTTCCCAGGTTTTCTAAATTGTCACCTCCCCTGTGAGCTTGCTAAGAAGGAACATTCCTTCCCTCCCCAATTTCCCTCACTTCTTGGGTGGCTGGGACCAAGTTCCAGCCCATGAGACTCAAGCAGCTGTTCTCTGGGCCTGTCAGAAGCATTTGTTTTCTGGACACAAGTAGATAATAGGTCTGAGCCAGCCTTTACTTTTCCTCATAGATAATAGCTGGAGCCAAGGCGACTCTCTCTGTGATAGAGATGCCCTGAGAGCCAAGCTGTGGTTCAGCGAGGGCCACCCCTGGCCAGCAGCTTTCTCCAAAGGGCTCAGAACACCAGGGCAGATCCAAGTCTCTGCTCTTTCCAACTGCTGCCATCCACTTGCTTGTTAGGTGTAATCTGACATGCAAAACATTTCTAAGTATTATATAATTCAACATACCTTCAGATAAATGCAATCAGCATTCAAATACAAGCAGACTCTTCAGAAAATGTGTTCCAATTTACCTCCCACCTTTTCCCTGGAAAGAAGAGAGCATCCCAATCCAAGTAGATAAATTGGTGGATTTAAACAACCAATAACAACCACCTCTTGGTGAATGAGAAGAGCAGGAGGAGTTTCCGGGTTGATCTGGAGTTGGTGCTCCAGATCTGACACGAGGTGAAGTGGGCTAAATTCTTTCCTGCTGTGTCTCAGGAGTCTTTCTAGATGATTCCAGGCAGAAGACATTTATCTCGCTCACAATCCTTATCCTTCCTGCCCGGCCCCCAATGCCCCAAACAGTGCCTGCCCACCTTCCTTGATAGGGGTCTGGCAGTGCCACATCCGATAGAGCATGCTCTGTGGTCCTTGTCCACTGTGAGGACCCCTGGAGGCCCTGACCTGGCTGCTGGGCTGTGCCCCCTGGCTCTGAGAGGACACTAGCTTCCTGTTTCTGTCTTAGCCCAGCCCCTACCATCCATCCTCCTCCCCCCGACCCCCTGGCCCCTGCCCCCGTCCTCTCTGTGTGGCCCGGAGCCTGTTAACTTCTGACCCCCCGGGGGCTATTCCCCATCCCCAGCCTGTGGGTTCCTACAATGCTGCTTCTCTGGGGAAGGGCACTTAGTCTTGCCCTGGCTCCTCCACTGCTGGGCCTGTGGGCCTCTGGTTGAGACCAGAAAGGCAGGTGTAGATTCTCAGCAGGCCAGGTGTCTCTGTAGCCATTGTGAAAGCCAGTTCCAAAGCCATATCAATGTCACATGATGCCTCTTCCGAGAGTCTAAGGTCCCAGAGCCCACTAGGGTCTGAGGAGAGCCTAGCATCCCTCCCAGGGAACAGGCACACGGGATGGGGGCAGAGCACTAACGGTGTCCAGTCGAGCCCATCCTCCTCAAAGGAGCCAAGACAGAAGCTATTTCCCAGACCACGTATGCAGTGAGCATGTGCAGATTCTCTCCTGCCCCGTCTCTTCTACCAGGGCCGTCTCACCATCACTCACTGTTCACATTGTGTTCCCATGAAGTTCCATGCTGCAGTCTTCTGGAGACCGTGGGGAGTGGACAGGAGGTTGTGCTGAAGATATATGCAAATCAAACCTGATTTCTAGAAAAGGCCTGAGCCTCCTCCCTTGGTCACCATCACACGGAAGGCCTGCTCCTTTTGTTCCTCCCTGCTCCTCCTCCTCTCCCCATGTTCAGGGTTTGTGCCCTGTGAACCCCGCCTCAGCTCCCTTCCGTCTCTGCAGGCGGGTTTTAGGGTCTCTGCTCTCCTCCTCCCCCACATCCAGCCCTCCTCTGAAGGAGCCGATCTCTGCTGTCACCCTGCTCGTGGCTTGGAGACACAGTTTTCCTAATAGAGCATTTCATAGCAGAGGAGTGGTTGTCAATAAACCTTCAGGTCGAGCGGAGCCTGCGAGTCCAAGGCAATCGGAGCTCCTCATTGAGCGCTGAATGGCTTGTTTCAAACTCAAGTGCAAGCCTGGCTCGGGGAGCAGATTATTATTACTGTTATTAAGTCTTCCTGCACTTTCTAGTGAACATCTTATTAGCAATTTGTGTAAGCATCTGCCCACAGATCCAACTCCGATACTACCCTGTGGACTCTAATTTTATCAATGTATACGAAGTGAGGAAATTAAGTGGTGTGAACCCTGCCAAGGCCCTGACCCCACAGCCTGTGTGCAGGCTCTGGCCTGCCGTACAGCATGGTGATTGCATTACAATCTTGTGATATTATTCAAAAGGACTTCAGATAAATGAATGATAAACTAGGGGTGATGTTGCCGTTATTGCAGAGCTGATATGGCAGCTAATCAGTGTCCAAGTATGCGTTGTTACATAAATTATGAGCCCGAGAGGGATGGGAATCCCCACAGAGATGGACTTGGAGCACCATGCTAGAAGGCCACAGGCTGAGCACTGAATCATCAGAGCAGTAGCCCCGCTCTCATCATTTCTGTCAATTGCTAAGGGATACCTTCAAGGGCCAAGGGACTTTTTTTTTTTTGGTGGTTGTAGGACTTGAATTGGGGGTCTGTGCATTGTCTCTGAGCTTTTTCACTCAAGGCTTGTGCTCTACCTCTTGGAGCCACAGCTCCACTTACAGTTTTCTGTAGATGAACTGGAATTAGAGTCTCAGGAATTTCCTGCCTGGGTTGGCTTCAAAATGCAATTCTCCGCTCTCAGCCTCCTGAGTAACTAGCATTACAGGCGAGCGCCACTGGCAACCAGGTCAGGGATATATTTTACTCCATTAACAGCTGTCTTTCATGGTAAATGTTCAACATTTTTCTTTTCAAAGACCTTTTCTTACCCTGCTGGTGTATATCCATTCAACAATAATAGGATTTTATTGGTCAGGCTGATGGGTGAAGAAGAATAAAGACTAGGCCATGATTGGTCAGTGTGGAAGGAGGAAGAGGCATCAAAACATCTGACTTAGAATTCACCAGGTCTTCTCTAAAGCAAAAGCTGATATCTGCAGGACCATTGGCTATAGTCTTAGAGTAGACACAGGCTGGTGCAGGAGAGGCCTCCCTGGAAGTCTACAGAGGAAAGGATGAATGGAAAAATGAATGGATGAGTGAGTGAATGACTTTATCATGGAGGCTGCAGATGAATGGATAAATGATTGGGTGAATGAGAGAATGAATGGATGAATGAATGAATGAGTTCATTCCATGATGTCATAGAAATATACTCTGGTTAAAGGTGTTGCTGAGACATTCATCTGAACTCAGGGGTCAGACAGCAGCTCCATACCATGCCATAGACAGACCAGGTCTGTTTGTAAATTGGCTCAGATGCTGGCACAAGCCACTCACCTTCTTCAACCCTACATGCCTTTGTCTTTAGGAAGACAAGAGATAACACATATGCATAACACTTGTGAGGGATTTCCTGAGATATTGGGACACTTTGCCTGTAATTTCTTCTATTTATAGAAATCAATAAGCAGTACGTAACTGGCATCATTGTCAATGGAAAAACGTGGTTTTAGCTTGCAAGGGTTTCTAGGAGGCAACAATGACTGGGTCAGGATAAGTTATCCTTATTCCAAGAATCTGCTGCTGGACCTTTCACTATGTAGCTTGCCATAGCTGGGGAGGCATCATGGCATCTCTTTTGCATTGTGAAGTGGCGTCTTTCAGGACAATGTGGTTTACAAAGTGCCATGCTACGTGCAGAAGCCAGGAAACTGCACCACAAGTTTGTCCTTTGCAGATGCCCAGGGAAGGGCAGATAAAGAGCCCCGGCTTTGCACATCAGGCATAGAACAGCTGCCAGCGAGCCATGAGGTCTTGAGAGGAGCTCGCCACCTTTTGGAGCCTTTGCAGAGTGGAGTGGTAGAGCTGGATTACCTCTGAAGTGTCTTTCAGCTCCATGAGCTCTAAATTTTTAAACATAGTTTCTTACATTAACTGCCTCTTCACGTCCTCTTCATGTTATGCATTATTTCCAAAGGATCCCTAAAGAAAGCAAGCTGGAATTTCACAAGAAGCTGCAGACTGTGGGGTTGACAGAGGAATGGAGGAGAGACAGGAAACTGGGAAGATTGGAAGGGGACAAAGTGCTGGAGTCACAGGGCAGAGCCCAGTGAAAAGACAAATAAAATGGGGACGGTAAAAAGGTTTTGATTGAATTTGAGAAATCAAACCAGGTGGGAGAAGAGACTCCACCACATTAGGTTCAAGGGAAGGAAAAAGAATGAAGGGAATTTGTCACATCCAAAGATGGCAGTGGCATGAAGGAGGAGTACAGTGAGCTCTGCCTCGCCCAGAGAGGCCCCTCCCCCACGCTGTGGTTAATAGCTGAACATCGGCTGCCGCTTATTCATTCACCACAGGGCATAACAGGACGGCCAGGACATATCTCAGTGCAGTTTTAGAGTTAGACTTTTATTGCTTTTTTATTTTGTTAGAGACAAACTCACAACAGCTCACTGGTAGACTTGAGTGTGTCAGTTTCCCTCTTCTGCTTGGAGCTCATCAGTCCGAGTGGTAATGAAAGATGGGGAGCTTGGCACCTGCTCAGCTGTGCCCGCTCACCTCACCTGGTTACATCCACCCAAACCCTGTGCAGAGGCCGGGCCGAGGCCAGCCAGTTGGCTGGGATTCCAGGAGTATTAACCGACACTGATATTCCAGATGAGCGGTCTGAAATATACCCCAAGTTTAATTCGTTTACCAAATATATTTTTGGAATGACTTGCTAAAATACTCAAATATAGTTTTGGGAACTCTCGAGATTCATTACTATCCAAGGAGTGAGATTATAAAGATAATAAAGGATAGCTGTTGAGAAAGATTACGACTGTAAATGAAGCCAGAGGAGAATATTAGAGCTCAGAATAATCAACACAATCGATGGGAGCTTAACTAGGTTTGACCATTACTAACGCACTAGGCAGCCTTAAATATGAAAATACTAAAATGCTCTGATTTCTGATGCCTGCGCCTTCCCCGATTGCAAAGCTCTTATTTGGTTAATTATGCCACTAAGTGAAATCCATCAAGATATCCACCCACATCCAAGACTGGGACTCAGTGTGTCAAATTAGTGTTTGTATTCTATCAATATTGTGTATGCTTATAATATGGTTCCTGCCAATCCAATATGCTTGCCCACATGGTGTGTGGGTCCCTGGAATTGCATGGCGTGGGTTGGGGTGCACAGTGGGGTGCAGTGCCAGCTCTCTCCTTGGCCAGCTTGTGATGTCCCCACTTTCAGGGACTTCCCCCAAACGGCTCCCCACTGCATGAACAGTTGGTTTGTGTTTATTTGTGGGCTGAGGCTAAGCACAGATAATTGTATTCCCCAAAGATTTTTTTTTCGCTTAAATTTTGATAAAGTCAAAACAGAAATAAAACTAGAATTCTGTAGCCAATGGCACTTATAGTAGATTTTGCTAACACAAATGTTATGATATTTTAAAAATGAAGAAAATTGGCCTTTCTCCCAGAAAGGCAATGCTGGGAGAAATTGGCAGATCTGTTGAAACACGCATCTATAAAATAAAAACAAGTGAAATGCCATTTCCTTCCCCCATGTGCACACACACACACACACACACACACACACACACACTCATCTCCAATTAATGTCTAGAAAATGGGAAATGGGGCGTGGCTCAAGGGTAGGGTGGTAGCTTTGAGCTAAGGAGCTCAGGGACAGTGCCCAGGCCCAGTTCAGGCCCCATGATCCCCCCCCAAAAAAAGAAAAAATGAACAGTAAAAAACAAAAACAAAACAAAACAAGAAACAAGAAAACAAAATTGTACTAAAACACATAGGCTGAATGATCAGTTTGCATTTCTAATAACCAGGCAAATCACACTCATTCTTTGAATGAAGGATCCTGGAGCACTTGTTTTAATCCCAGCAGCCCATTAGGCTGGCGGTGGGGGAGGGGGTGTCTAGAAGGCAGCGGGTGATTTCCTGCAAGTGAGGAAGCATGCATGAAGCAACATCGGGAAAGGAATCCTGGGGCAGGGAGTGGTGAGGCAGGAATGGGGTCCAGGCCCTGGTGGAACCCTTCCTAGAGGAGGCCCCGAGCTCAGAGCTGAACTTAGGCCTCAGGATTGTTGCTATACACCCGGCCAGGGAGCCGCAGGTCCCAGCCAAGTGTGAAATGGACAGGGACAAGGAGAGACCCCATCCAGACAGCAGGCTGGGCAGGGCCTTGTTGGGGTAAGGTTTTGTTTTGCAAGCAACCAAGTAAATAGAGAAGCCAGGAAGATTTGCTGAGTACCTTGTGTTCAGTGGATGCTGGCTGGGCAGTATCTGGTTACCTCTGCTGTCACGTTGGGGCCATCAGAACCCAATATTCAAGCCATTTCGGCCTTCACACCACCACATTCCTCCACTGTTGGCCAGGGAAGCAAAACTCTTGTAAATAAGATGAGGCTCCCCCCTCTCCTGGCCCTCTGCAGACTCCTGTCGCTGTGACGCCCTGTGAGGTTGTGAGCTTCTTTCCTCCTCCTCCCAAAGGGTGGGGCCCTGCGAGAGTGAGACGGGTCAGTGTGCACTCAGGCCTCCTTCCACGCTGGCCTGGGTTGGACTGCAGGGGGCATTGAGCGAAGTGGAAAGGGGCTTCCTCTAATGTGGATTGGAACACTGGCTGTCCATTCACCAATCAAGGGGCCTTGCCCATGTTATTTTCAGAGCCCCAATTTTCTCATGAAACAGAAGTAATAATGGCTCCCTTCTTGGCCAATGTTGGTGAGACTTGAGGAAAACAAGCAAGTTGTATGATAAATGTAAGCAAGTACAGGAAATAAGCAAGGGCACAGTAAATATGTACATGGACAGGATAATAGCATGATGTAAGAAGACCTAAATTGTTAGAAAAATCTAAGTATGTTGTGAAAAGTAACCGTGCAGGCTCCTTGACACATAAAACATAGAGCAGAAGGAAACTCACTGTTGGGAAGCCAACACACCCCTCCATTTTGGTAGCAGAAATGATGGCTTAGAGCATGTTGGGTAATGCAGGATGCTAGAACTGTGGGCGCATTTCCTATTTGTTTCTTCTTGGATGATTACAGTGCTGGCTGGCCCCGGGACGGCCACTTTCTCAATTCTGTGTGGTAAGTAGAACTTGGGTTCTCAGCGCTGGCTCGGCTCAGCAGCACCGTGGGACCCTTGGGACATCCTGGTGACAAGCAGGATCTGGGAGGGGATCTGCTCTCTCACTGAACAATCGCCGCTGTCTCTGTGACCTGTTTTCTACCTGCCACTTCCATTACCCTGATTGCCATAAATACGCATTATGTTTGAGTACAACGTGGGGACTGGAGTCTTGGGAAAGTCATGTTTGAATATTTGTTTCTGTGTTTACATGCTCCATTGATGAATGAAATAGTAAATATTTAAAGCCCGAAACTCTTTTCATTTCTCCTTCAAAGACCCACTCCCAGCCCATCGGGTTGGCATGGCACCGCAGCTCAGCAAGTCATTAATCACTCTTTGTTTGGGCCTGGGTTTATTGTTCAGAATTGTCCAACTCGTGCTTCGGATGGGAGAACACGAAGGTGCTGAGGTCTTTGTTCCCTCTAGTGGGCCCGTGGACACACCTGGCCCCCCCACCCCCGAGGCCGGTGGCAGCACCTCATGGCCGTGCTGTGTAAACGAGCACAATGCCTAAGTCGTGCATGCCTTTCCGAAGCATGGAAGGAGACCTTGTAAACAGATCGCTAGCAATCAGATGGCTTGACAAATAATCTTGTTGCGATTTTTGGGAAATCATCACAGGAGTGATTGCCTCTTTAAGAGTCCTGTGGAATTAATTTTAAAATACTTACCGTAAGCCAACAAGGACTTGCTTTATTGATGGCTGATTATTTTTAAACACCTATTTGTATACTGAATGGGGGTGGGGGATCTGATGACTTGATGTGAAGCAATAAAGGAATTTTTATTTTTATTTTATTTTTTTACAATTCAATTCACAACTTGGAATCCTATAGTTAAACTTGAGTCGTTAGGGGCCTCCCAAACAATCCATCATTAGGAAATACTCAGAAACATTATTGGAAAGCTGTGATAATGTATGGCTTTGTGGCTATGTTAACGCAATTTTAGAATAAAAAATAATAACTTTCACCCTCCAAATCATATAACGTAAAATATCTTCTGTCAGCTTGTGATTTGTAGGTAGCATCCCACATGTCTATGTGAGCTCGGCAGTTCTCTCTATGATCCCTGTGTTTTTATTTTGTTTACCAGTATGCAAGGTAGTAAAAAGGGTTTTATTTGAAGCACACACTCCAGATTTACAGTATTATATTCGAGTGTATACGTTTTCTAGTAACAACAACAACAACAAAAAATGCCTCCTCTGTCGCAGCCACACAAGTGACAAATCTGCCAGGAAGTGCCTAGTTGATATGCCTTTTTATTACCACAGCTGCCTTGTTTTTTCTTCTCAAAATAAAAGAAAATCACAGGATCCTTAAAATAATAGCTGGCAGCAGGTAGTTACCGAGAAACGCCAGCCACTGACTCTTTACTTTACCATCCATCCGGATGGCAGATTAGAAGCTGGGATCTGAGGGTCGGTGACAAATGCTGGGGTAATAGCATTCAGCTTGCCTAACTGTAAAAGTGAATTCACGAGTCCTTTGTTTGATTGTCGACCTGACATGTCACATGAGAGGGCCCCTTGGATAACCTGCCAAAACAACAGCACAAATAAACGCCAGATACCTCGGCTGCTTGATGTGGAATTACAAACCTCCCTCCCATCATCAATTCAAATGGAACGGATATGTAAAGCCGGCTTCCTCTGCGGAGGAGGGAGTGGAGGGGGCTCCCTCGGCCCCAGGGCCCTCTGTGGGGTGGGGCTGTGGGAACAAAGTGCCTCTCCATACCAGGCTGCTCATTTTCCTGGGGTGAGATGGGAGCCGGAGCTCTGCAGACGGGATGGCAATATTTAGCATTCATTGGTTTTCTTATAAAAGTTCTGTGCGGGTCTGATGTGACAGGCTCCAATTGCCTCCCGCAGCCGTGCGTGGTGCCAGCCAGCTGCAGTTCTGGGGAGACAGGAGTCAGAGGCTTGTGTCTCTTTCCCTGCTTTCATTCACAGCCCCTGCTTAGCAGGCGCTTTGTGGAGAAGGGGCGGTATTTATCGTTGAGTGTTGTTTTTAGGCCCAAAGACAGACTTGTGTTGCATTTCTGTCTCCAGATAAAGCAAGTCCCTTCAGTGAGTGGCAGGCTTCCTTGTGCTTGGGATTGTCCTGTTTCACAGGCTGCAAAGCTTCCCCAAAGATGCTCAAGACAAAAACATTAAAAACAACAACAACAACAACAACCCGGTACATTTATTAACATATCGAAATCTTTTATTACACTTTTGACATTGCACGCTAATTGGTGATTGAGAGCACTCCATTTTGAATGACTAAGCTCATGTGTTCTTCTTTCATGTAGCAGTGAAGGAGTAGAAGCTGCAGGGAAAATGAGTCACACAGATTTGCCTAGAGCTCTTGAGCTTGCACCCCACAGGTAGCACCCCCGGGCTGCGATGACCAGGGATTGGGTACTGCCTCGGCCTGGCACCCCTATCCTACACCACATTACAAAAGCTCTGCATGCCAGAGGCTGTGGCCACCTTAGACCCAGTGATGGAAACAGCATCCAGTGAGAGGATTCCTGGCTAGTACTGCTGGGGGAAAGATTATTGGGAGCTGTTTTGTTCCATGGGCTGTCATTTTAAACTTTAACCAGTATGCTGAAAATATACTGTGCATTTAAAAGTACACATCTTCTAGTTTGAGTCCTCAATGTGAATGTCTCCCCCACAAAAAGTTTGATATGGTTGTAGAGAACTGTGTTGAGCTAAAGTCCTTCGAAAATGCATCCAGAGGGTGTTTGTGGTGGGGAGGGGAGTCCCGGCACACACCCGGATTTCTGGCTTGTCCAAAAAGACCACAGGTGAGTCCGTATCTAGCGTTTGCAGAAATTCCACCATTTTCTTAACCCACTACTCAGCATGTCCCGTTATTTTTTCCTGAGATGAGTCTCTCAGGCCGTTGCAGTGACAGACTGCCTTAGCAAATGAACTCTTCAGTCTGGGGGAATGACATTCTAGTCTTTACGAGGAGGTTACAAACACTCATTTTTCTGATGCCAATATTGATGATGGAATTTCTCTAATTTGCATTGTCTGAGCCAATCATGGCATGATTTATTCACTTGCCAGGTTTACATGAAGTAGATAGCAACAATTAAGTTTCTTTTAACTGTCGTTATTAGAAATACAGTAAATGATAATCTATGCCAGAAGCAAATAAACATATTAGCAGGAAATGTTGCAATGATCTGACGAACCCTACGAGCTGCATAGCAGGTGGTGAGATCCTGTTTTTAAATTACATTTGAGCAAGTGAACATAATAAATCCTCCTGTGTTACACATTTCGCTGGTAGCGACTTACACTCACATTATTCTGTTTGACCTCATTCCTGCTAATCACCCTCCCGGTTTTAATAGCTGACACTGTGAGTGAGTGAGACAGCTAACGCGGTATTTCTTGCCGAAAGAGTGCCTGTCAGGCTATTGATGACAAATTAAAATTAATAAAGAAGATCTGTGTTGAATTTGAGGGAAGGGAAGGACGGCGTGCCCACGTGACAGCCGTGGCCCCTGGGGCGCTGTGTGAAGAATAATGTTTTGGGTGTACTCGCATTGTCTTGAAAGCCAGGCTAAAACTGCCAAATCTTCGCCTGGAAGATGGCCTGAAATAGGAGTTGTATTCTTTTAGCCTTCATCACATGTAATTTATCCCTCAGAGAGTTATTTTCCCCTTCTGCGCACCTCAGCTCTCGCTGTAATAATAGTATGTTTCCAAGATTCTACAATTTTATTTACCTCAGGAAAGACCTTTACAAGAACAATCACACACACATCGGAGTCCAGCAAACAGTACAGTAAACAAGTAAAAGTTCAATACAGTGTTTCTGCCTAACACATCTGCCTCTGTTGCAAAAGGGGGAGGGTTTGTTATGGATTTGGGGGTCACATTTCCCTGTCTTAGAGAAAATGAGGTTTAATAGTAGTGCGCTATCTCTTCATTGGACCCCCAAGAGGAAGCGAAGGATGCCACTAAATATACTTAAAAAATGTGCCCCCACTTGCATGTTTCCTGTCGACTTAGAAATAGCATGTTCATTGAAGAAAAGAAGGTTCTGCTGGGAAATGGGTGGGGTGGCAGCTGGGGAAGGCAGTTCTGAGACTCTGAGCTCAGAGGATATGGCATGGTGGCACCCCTGCCACTGTGGACTCCGTTGTAGGCATCTCAGAATTTTGACCATGCTCAGGGGACTCACCGCAGGGACTGGGTTGTCTCTTCCCCCATGAGGTCCGCCTGGGGGTCAGAGGCAAGCTGAGGTTGGTGGCTCAGTAAATGCCAGTGTTGCGGCTCTCCTCCCCCACCCTGGAAGGAAAGGGCCAGGGCTCCCAGACAGATGATAATGTAGCACTGCCTATAAATGAGGTGCTGCAGAGCACTGGCCCAAGGCAGTCAGGAGTTGGGGTTCCAAACCCATGGCCTTAGCCTGTCTCAGCCTGTCCAGCTCTTGGTGGAACCCCTAGTCTCAGCATGCCGGGTCTCCAGATTGCCAGCTTAGGGTTGTTTGCTGTGAAGGTTGGCAGGGAGCATCTTTTCTTAGAGTTCTGGGCTAATGGCATGCTTACTCTAGAGGACCACTTGGGAAGGTCGTCCAGCCCCTCTCCCAGGCTGGTCTGTGCTCCTCACCAGATGTGCCTGCCTTTGTTTCCACTTTCAGACCCAGAGGCCTGTGCCCCATTCCCCCATCCATGGATCCATTCATGGTCTGTGCCCTACAGGTTCTCTCTACCACCCAGCCTCCTCACTCGCAATAGGAGCCATGAGCCTGTGCATGCCACCACATTCTCCACCTGAGCTCACGTTGGGCAGAGGTCATCCGAGATCCCATTGTTCACTGTAGGACTTGGACTGTCTGCTTGTCTGTCTATTGTTTTCCTCTCCCGCAACCCCTCCCTGCCCTGAGAGTGGGGTCTGAGTGTTCCTCACCTCGGCTCCATTTGGGACACTTAGATTTAGGATTCAACAGCAGCAACATAAGGAAAGTTAGTTGGTCAAGCACCATTGCACCATGCCAGGTTTCTTGCCCTTTGTCTCATTTCTGTAGGAGTTCATGCAGGAGTTTAGTTAGAAACCGGCACTGCAAAGCTAAGAGCCTTTCACCTTCTGGCCGTGCACTTCATGGCAGTGTGCTACGTCCCCTGTGTCCCGGTTGTGCGCCCTACTGTTCCAGTTCCTTGGGCTGCTACCCAGTTAACAGGTGTGCTGACAGCGCCAGACTTCCCTCTCCAACCTGAAGTGCGGGATTGTGTTAATACAGAATTAAGAGGGCTGACGTCTTGAATAATGCAGAGGAAGTTCTTTGCAATTCATAGGGCTGACATATACTAGTCAAATGGCTCTGTCTCTAAGTTGTAAAATAAAAATAGAGAAAATGAGGAATTAATTCAATTAAACATTTTCCCACCCACATTTTACCTTTCCTCACTGCTCTGGGGAATAATTTATGAAATGTATATCACCAGAAGACTTATTTTTGCCATTATTTTTAACTTAATGAGTATACCTTGCACATCAGAGGGAAAGAACAAAGGTTAAATTTTACATTAACAGCACATTGCAACATGGTATGCAAATATCTATATGCAAATATAAAGTCCCCAGAAGATAAATGTGTTATATTTTTAACCAGTTAACTATGACTGTGAAGTATTGTGTGAGGTATTCAGTGGTTTCATTTTTATATCTTTCTTGTAAATAATGCATAAAGTATGTAGATGGTGTCAAAATATGATTAAGCTATTAGCTTTATAGTTTCCATAGTTAAGAATGTGTTCAGCATGAAACCTCTAATAACTCATTTCTAAAGTCAGCGACCATTATGAAATATTTCTTCTTCAAGTGAACGTTATCATGTGACATAATGATTTTGCTTAAAACCAAGTTAAATGAGGAGTAAAATTAAACAATATTGCATGAATTGTGTTTGACTAATTTTGTGTCACATTATATTAGCCGAGCTTTCAGAGTATGTGTTAATGACAAATAGCGTAAGCCTCCAACATACTTTATGTGTCTATACCACCCTTAAGTCATTAGCTCTTTAAAGGTTCATTTTGCTGGCAGTTTTTGTAGCCAGTGGCTTTTCCAGGTTCTTTTTTTTGCCGATAAAAGCAGACACAATTGGGAAATAAATTTTACAAATGTAGTGGCTACTTAAGTTTAATAACAAGGGCATATTTTATTTTAAAAATATATAAGAAAGCAAACTTGAAAACTTGAGGACTCCCAGGATTTTCAGTGGGCAAGGGACTGTCTCTAAATTAGACATCCTAGTGGATTTTAAAGTGAGGTGTGCTACTATTAAAGGGGCTTTCCTGTTGCGGGCTGTAGGCTTAAATCCCGTGATTGAGACGACATACACATCATCAACTTTGCAACCCCTTGCGACCTCCTTTATTACGAGATTACCCTCTCTGCCTGTGTGTGATGTTGGCTGCTATTGGTAAACTGCCTGTGATTTGGCTTTCTCTCCCCACCCCCATCCCACCTGCCTACTGTGGGGGGCCCTCTGGCCTGTGTTCCCCCAGCAGCAGTTTACACAGGCTGCTTGGGAGAGAACTTGACCTTTACCAGGGAAGTGGCAACCTCCATGTACTGCTAGGTAGCATCTTTGCTGCTCAGATAGAAGGATTTAAAGTGTCGGAATGCACCAGGTATGGAGTAATAAAACTGGCCTAGTATGAAACAAACATGGAGGGGTCCGTGCTATTTCCCCAAGCTTGGGGGACAAGTAGCTCACTGACAGTGGGCAGGGCTAAGTATCTTTTGCATGTGCCAGAGCATGAGCATACTGTGTGTCTGTGCAAAGGTGCATGAGCTGGGTGTGGGTGGGGCATACTGGGTGTGCTCTTCTCTGTAATGAGAGGTCTGAGAAACAGCAGCATGATGTACCGCTCCTCAATCCACTGTGATACCCCCAAAACATTAACAAAACTGTGTGGGGAGGAGATCCTGGGTAGCACAGTAGACTTCATGATTGGCTACAACAAATGCTGTAATCACTGAGGGTTTTCCTTTTCTTTTTCTTCTTCCTTTCGTGTGTGTGATACTTATTTTTTTCTTTTTGTGTATATTTAATTAGACGAGAAAGTGTTAAGCATAGGATCAGTATGTGTGAAGTTGGTGCTGATATTAGAAGTGAGTGATGACTGAGCTATAGCTGTCACTAGTAGTGGGTGGGGGATTCTCAGGTCCAGCTGTGACCTCTGACCTGCGGCCCCAAGGCCTGGGGACAGGGCTGTGCAGGAGCTAGCAGAGTAACCTCACAGTGTTTGAAGAGCAGAAGGAAGACACATGTTCTCCGGCTAGTTATATTTTCACACCTGGACACCCTGACTCAGCACTGATTCCCATTCTCAGGATTTGGCTCTGTGGGCTCGGGAAAAGTGGAACGTTTTGTCAAGGCTGTAGATACAACAGAAAATGGACATGCATCTGGCTCTCTACAGCTGAACCTGGAAGGACCTGCCCCAACAAACTGGTGAAGAGCGCTTCTTCAAGTGTTGTTTCATCATTCTTACCTGAAATTTCCAAATTTCCTTCCAGGAGCTTCCATTTCAAGCTTGCTTTTACGAAACAGAAATTATTCATTTGATAAAAATTGAGGTACACAGGAGGAAAAAAAAGCCCATTATTTCTACCCCAGATAGACAACCCCTGGTGATACAAAAGAAGAAAATGTTTAAAAACATCTAAGAAAATTTAACACAAAGGCCAGTCTCCTTTTATTGCTCTCCTAAATGTAATTGATTATCTTTTAAAATACTCATGAAAAGATAATAATGTGCATTCCAGCATGCCCTTTGTATAATTTTGTCTTATTATTATTTTGTTTTTAAATCAAAATATGTTACTTCAAAGTTCCTTCTTTGGCCTGATGTCTTGCTCTTGTTAAGGAAAAGAGGAACTACTTTGGTATAAGAAAGGATTTTTATATTGAATACATTTTTATTGTTATTGTAAAGGTGATGTACAGAGGGGTTACAGTTACATAAGTCAGCTAATGAATACATTTCTTTTTGAATAGTGTTACCATTTTCCTCCTTTGATTCCAGTTTTTCCCTGAAGAATACCTCTCCTACAAGTTGTAGAGTTCATTTCCAACATAGTGTCTAGTGAGTATCACTGCTGCATTTGTTCACCTTTTTGTCCCTCCATTTCTGTACCCTCTTTGCCTCTCCCAAGCAGATAAACTTACATACAAGAAAAAAGACACAGAAATCAATTTAAAAAAAACAATGACAAAGGGGAAACAAACAACCCCCACAAAGCAAAATAACAAAACCCCTTTTTTATTTCTTAGAGTTCATTTTGATAAACATCATTTTACATGATCATATGCTCAAAGCTATTGAGCCCTTGTGATCCTCTGTACGGATATCCTTCTTTGTCTCACTGTGTTAATATCTAGAGTCTAATATAATTGATCAGGTCCCCAGTATATTTACTTGTAGATTTATAGGTACCACAAATGCAACTTATGTTTCTTTGGGTCTGGCTTACTTCACTTAATATAATTTTTTTCCAAGTCTTTCCATTTCCTTACAAATGGGGCAATTTCATTCTTTCTGATAGGAGCATAGAATTCCATTGTGCATCAATACCACATTTTCTTTATCCATTTATCCACTGTCGGACATCTTGGTTGCTGCAATGAGCATGGTTGTGTTGGTAGCTTTAGTGTGGCCTGGTTTGTAGTCTATTGAATAAATGTCCAGGAATGGAATTGCAAGATCATAGGGAAGCTCCATGTTTAACTTCCATACTGCTTTCCAGAATGATTGAACAACTTTTCATTCTCACCAACAGTGTAGTTTTTGTCACATCCTTGCCAGTATCTGTTATTGTTAGTTTTCTTGATAATGGCCATTCTAACTGGGGTGAGGTGAAGTCTCAATGTTGTTTGGATTTGCATTTCCTTTCTTTTTTTCTTTCTCTTTTTTCTTTTTTGCCAATCCTGGGGCTTAAACTCAGGGCCTGAGCACTGTCTGAGCTTTCTCAAGGCTAGATCCCTTCCACATGAGCCACAGCGCCACTTCTGGCTTTTTTCTGTGTATGTAGAGCCAAGGAATTGAACCCTGGTCTTTGTGCATGTTAGGTAAACACTCTACCATTAGGGCAAATCCCTGGCCCCATTTCTTTTATGTCCAGTGATGTTGAACATTTCTTGATGTGTCTATTGGCTTACTTCTTCTTCTGAGAAGTCTTTCTTTAAGTCTTCACCCCATTTATTAATTGGGGTGTTGCTTCTTTCAGGGTTTATTTTTGGTTGTTTATTGTTATTATTATTATTTTGCAAGTCCTGGGGCTTGACCTCAGGGCCTGGGAGTTGTCCCTAAGGCTCTTTGTGCTGAAAGCTAGTACTTTATCACTTAATCCACAGTTCCCCTTCCAGCTTTTTCTGATTAGGTTTTGGGGATAAGAGTCTCATGGAATTTCCTACATGTGCTGGAATTGAGCTGGGGTCCTCAGATCTCAGCTTCCTGAGTAGCCACCAATGCCCAGTTTGAATGGTTTAATTTTTTGAGCTCTAAGTATATTTTAGGTATGAGGCCCTTGTCTGATGCATAGCTAGTAGAAGTCTTTTCGCATTCTGTGGGCAAGAAAGGATTTTTAAAATGTAATGTTTTGTCTTAAACTGGTTTATTTTCAAGATGGAATTCAGACATACCCCAGAATATTCCCCAAATAGCAGAAGGTGTGGGTCTATTTTGAGATTATGTGTGTACTGTTAACCTTATTTCAAAATTACCTTATATAAATACATTTTACCCATTCAAACTAGCCAGTCATGAGCAGATTGTGAATCTGAGCTCCACCCTCTGAGCAGAGGGGTGGGGACTGCTGCATTAGGGATAATTAGAGGGAAAGCATGCCTGCTCTGTGTGCTTCCTGGCTTGCCAGAGTTTTGGCTGATGGTACATGCTTCTGCACAGAAGTAAATCTTGCCTTGTTATGACAATCTTTTCTTTTGTGTTCATCATTACGAATCCCGTCATTCTTGGAGAGCATATTTATAACAATTTATACATAAAGGATCATGTGATATAAACCATTTGCCTTTTTTTTTCATGCCGTGCATCTTAGATATCTTCCCATGTTAGCATAAATACATACACCTCCTTTGGAAAGTCTGCATTTGTTATTATCTTTGTAGTCAGAACTTAGTTTCTGGTAAGTCCTCACGTGGTGTTGATTTCATAATTGGGAAGAACACAGCCTGGTGGGTGGGCTGGGGAGTGGTGCTGGGTGGTGCTGGCTGAGTATCTCCAGTTTTTCCCCAGCCAGCGCTGGTCTTGGGCTCCATCCTACCACGTCAAGAAACAAACATCTAAAATCAAATAGTTCAAACTGTATGAGACACCTGAAGCCTCTGGGCAGGCATGAATGTGTGGGTATGTATAATCTGTGACAGTGCTGGCTTTGCTTTGATGAGCCCAGGCCACTCTGTCCTCTGAAAATCCCTCTGTGACCTGGACTCCTGGTGAAGCATGGCTTTGCACTGCAGCCTGGAGACTGGCACCATCATATGCTTACAATGAGCTTGGCAAGACTTTCTGGACTCAGGGTGGTATGGGAACAGGAAGACTTTGGGTAAAATCCACGTGTGCTACTGTGGGTGCTGGGAGCTCTTGAGATGCTCTGGCCCTGGTGTTCCTGATCCTGGGCTGCTGAGGAGTGGAGGTCCAGTTCCCCTCCACACGCTGGAGTGCCTGTGTGCCTAGTCCTGGAGTCCTCACCCCTCTGCTGCCAACCCACGGGTGCCAGAACCACTCAGCCCCGTTCTTCCTGTGGGAAAGCATGATTTGCCTGAGATGAACATTCCTCTGGGTCCTAGTGATTGTGTCTCACTTAGCAGAAGTCCAACACGCTTACCTAAGATTCACTGGACTAGGTGACAAAAGGCATTGCTGCATCCTATCCCTTGGGCAATGGCATGTGTGTGTTTCCTAGCCTAACGAGTGTGCACACACCTCCCTGAGCATGTGCACACTTCTTCCAGGGGCCGTGCATACATCTCCTTGGACATGTGTGTGTGCACTGCTGTTTATCTAAACAGCTCCTTGTAGCTGTCTCTCTGTAGCACACCTGCTGCCTCACCCTCCTTCATAGCTGAGGGGCGCCCCAGGGAGCAGGCAGACATTTGAATGGTCTGTGGGCATTGTGACTCTACGGGAAACTGGAGGTCACACCCACGCAGGCCCACATACCCATGGGTCTCTGCGGGCGGACAGGGCTTGTGAAGCCAAGGGGCAATCACAGAATACCTTCCAGGGTTTTCTGGGTGAGTTCAGCCAGCTGTAGTTTCTGGATCTCCTAAACTATTACCAACATTTTGTCTTGTGCCAGTCCTTGGCACTGTCACTCAAGGCTGGCATTCTACCACTTGAGTCGCAGCTATACTTCTGGCTTTTGGTGATTAATTGGAAATACAGCTTCTTATGGACTTTTCTGCCTGGGTTGGCTTCAGACCTTGATCCTCAGATCTTAGCCTCCTGAGTAGCTAGGATTACATGTGTGGGCACTGGTGCCCGGCTCACATTGGGTTTCGTCAACCTTTAAGCCTCTGCCAACATGCTCATTTGTGCCCACACGTGTTGTCTGGCACTGACTGCTCTTGTGCCCTGGCAGAGATAGCTTCTGGATGTCTGCTTACCCTAACATGGGGGGGGTCTCTTCAGTCCCCAGGATAGAGGGCTCTCCTGCTGTGCCTTGACCCCCCTCAAATCCTGTGGGAAGCCTGCATCTCTTTCCAATTCGGACATGTTTGGAGCCCCACCTCTCCTGACCCTGGCTTCATGCCTCTCTTGTGCCAGAGAGACCTTCCATATACTTCACGAGCTTGGCTTTGAGATGTGGGCACTCATTAAGCTCTTGTTACATGCTTATGTGAATAAATGTGATGTTACGGGGACACAGAAGAGGCGAGATTTAATCTCCTACTGTTTTCTGGCACTCTCGGCTTATATGTGGTATGTTGTAGCCAGAAAGGTATTTTTTGCTTCCTTTTTTTCTTACAGAACCAAACTGACTCAGCAAAATGCCCTGATCTGAACCAATATTTATTAAAGAATAAGGACTCCCTCTTGTTAATTTAACAAACTCTAAGCAAACACGAGGTGTTGTAGATCAGTGCTGCACGCACCACACAGCTTCTCTTCCTGTGTGTGGGGGGGTGGGGGAAGGGGTGGAGCGGAGCTGCCACCATGCAGGCAACAACTCTCCTGTCCTCACTTCTGCAGAGTTCCCAGATCTGGGACAAAAAATAATGGCATTTCACTCCAGGAGATTGCACAAACACATAGCAGAAGACAGTAACTGTGATAGCCTAAGATGAAGCAATTTAAATTAAAAATCAGTCAGAAAAAAGTCAGACTATGATGTAAGGTAAAAGATTGATTAGTAAAAGTTGAGGCCCAAGAAGAGAGAATTGGTTCACTACTTATAAAAGAACTATATTGTGAAGTAGTATATAGCCATTGTATATAATATATAGTCATTATAAATAAGCATGAATCTACATGTGTCTTCTAGGTGCTCATTGTTATCACACATGTATATACACAGGTGTATATATACACACATGTATATACATGAATATGTACATATATTAATGTAAAAATAGTTCAAATTGTAATGTGAATAAAGTTATCCAGATGCTGGCAGCGTAAGCCTCAATCCTAGCTACTTAGGAGGCTAAGATCCCAGTTTGAAGCCAGCCCTAACAGAAAAGTCTATGACTCCAACTTCAATTAAACAGCAACGTACAAGAGTGTCACAATAGGTGTGAGCAAGAGACTGGAGTGAATGCATGAGGCCTTGAGTGTAAGCCCCAGGACTGGCTCAGGTAAAACTGGCATTTATCTAAAATGATATCTTAAAAAAAGACTCTTAAAAAGGACTCATTGATCTAAAATGTCTCTATAGATCATCCATATATCAATATATATGTATATGTGCACGTTCGGTCCATACAAACAAATCAGCTGTGGTTACCTTTCAGCCCTTTTCTCTTATCTGGAAAAGCTGAGCTAGGGGCATAGCTCCAGTGGTAGCACTACAGACAAGCAAGCCAGCATAAGGTCCTGAGTTCAAGGCCAAGTACTGGAAATAATAACCCTATATAAAACAAACAAACAAAAAAACCAACATGTTAATTGTGTAAGCAATAGGATGGAGATTGATAAGAAAATGTCCTTTATTTATATAAAAGATTCATTATCCACAAACCACATGGGTTGTTGGCTTGCTCCAAGGCTTGCCACACTGACAAAGCTTGCCTCTTCCCCAATATTGAGGTTAGAAAAAGGTCCTGTTATTTCCTTCCTGTGCTTTTCAGGGGCCACATCAGTGAACACAGCAGCTCTGGTGCCTGCTGCCCAATCCCTTCCTCATTCCCCCCTCCTGGCTTCTGCTGCCAGGCCCAGCCAAGACCCTGCGTTGTCAGGTCCTAAGACTGCTCTGTACCCTGTTCTGCTCTGTGCTCGTAGCTGTGCAGACAGCTGACTCTGGGGTCCTGTTCCCTGATCTGGCTCCTATTATGAGTTCAATTGTGTCTGCTACAATCCCCCACTGCAGTCCTAGCCCCTGTCTCTGGGAAGGTGGCCTCTATTGGAAAGGAAAGAGTCTGCACAAATGTAAGATGATATCTTATTGAGCAAGCATAGGTTCTAATCAGATGTGATCTGTGTCCTTGCAGGGAGAGATTAGGACACAGATAAACACAGGGAAGACCTGGGTGGGGTCTAGAGAGATGTGAGACAAGCCAGGGACTGTGTGGGCAGCAACACAGAACACAGAAAGGAGGGGTGATCTGGCGGGAGCCAGGAAGAGGGCCAGAGGCAGAGAACCCTCAGGCAGAGAGGAGTTTGCTCAGAAGCAGAAAGAAGGTAAGAGGTCAGTGAGGGGGACCCAGTTATGGGATCTGGGGACCCCACAAATCAGGGAAGGAATAGTGCCAAAGAAGAGGCCTGAGGGAGAGAAGGACCTGGCATACCTCTCTGATTTGGCTACCGCAGGTTGCTAGTGGTTGCTCCTTTTAGAGATGTGAGTCTGCCGTTCAGGAACGTCACCACTCACTCCACGTGAGCCTCCTTACCTCCTGTTGGTGAACAGGGTTCCTAAGGCATGTGGTTCGGCTCAGCCCCAGGGGTTTCTGAAGCTTTCACCCTCTTTGGCTCCAGTGTAGCAGGGACTGGGTACAGCCTTCACGGTGGGGAAGGAAAGGAAGAAGAAATTGCCAGGACTAGGGTGAGGCCTTTTGAACCCAGATCCATTCAGCCTGCAGAGCTTTCTGCTCCTCTGTGTGCACACTGCCCAGGACAGCAGCCCCCCACCACCGCCATAGCTTCTGAGCACTGGAAATGACTCTGGGTTGATGGCGGAAGTAAATTTCACACTGGATTTATTTTGAGCTCCTTAGCATTAAAGTTTGAGTGCCCATATGGCCTAGTGGCTCTCCTCTGTGGGATGGCACAGGTGTGGATATATTGTTCAGGGGTATGGACAGTTGCTTGACAATCAGAATGCAGTACCCAGAGGGTGTGGTCATGAGTCTCACGCTCGGATGTCTCGCCCATCACAGCAATTATGTCTATTTATTAGGACACCATTTAAGAAGACACCCTCAGAGAGCAGAGGGGTTTGCAGGGAGATCAACATGGAAGGTAGTAATAAAGTAGATAAACCTATAACTACAGGTTTATCTTAGCACAATCCCCACTAGCCAGGGAAGAAGCCTGGACGTCCTCGGGCCCCGTGCATCAGTGTGGTGGATGAGGGAAATGGAGGTCTTTTAGGTGTCTGGCTGCTAGCCCCGAGCTGGGAGTGGGCAGTGCTCTCCACCCTCGGGGGCTAGCCAATGAAGACCATTGCTTTATTTTCTCACAGTCAGCTCAGACTCCACCAGGGGCTCAGATGAAGCAAATGATGTCTTGGACCCAGGGCAATTTGCACTCGACTTCCTTGGGCTTTGTTCCCAGAGTCCTCAGGGTGTACGTTCCTCATGAACGCTAATGCATGGCTCGCAGGAAGCACAGTACTTGTAAGGAGTCCTTAGTGTTGGCCCGTGCTTCCACAAGCCGAGGAGCCGAATTGCCTTCTTTCTCTGAACAGGGGAGCAGGGCGATACTGGTGGGCTTCCGAGCTGCGGCTTCTTCCCTCGAGCACCCTAGCATATGCCTTTGCTACCACGCGGACAGGATGCTCAGGACTCTGGGATCAGGAGCGATCAGATCCTTTCCACATCCGGCCCTGCACTCCCTGGAGAGCCAAACTGACCCGAGCAGACACCGAGTACAGCCAGGTCCCTGTCCCTGCACGAGCACCCTGGTGTCTGTTCCAGGGTGTCCTGAAGTGCCCAGGATCCTTCACTCTGGTTCCCTAAATACCTCCCTGCATGGTATCTGACACTGCGGGAGCCTCTGTCATAGCTGTAGTGATGTCAGATAACGCCACATCTGTGTAATACATGGAATGGAATGGATGTGCACTGTCTTCCTTACAAAGCATCTGAACACCTTGAATTGCTAAACCCATCTGTCAAAAGAGCTTGAAGGGAGGGCTTGGGGGTATGTGAGAAATCATCCACCTTACCTGGAATTTCACACTCACCACCCCTGCTCATCCTCAGCATGCAACAGAACAGCAGGTGCACAGAGCACACAGTAGGCCCACTTCTGTTTGATGAACACTGCTTCCCTGGAAGGGTGAATCTGACCTGTTTCTCAGGGGCTTGCATGGATGGGATGGCTTTCCAGAGAAAGGCTGGTGAGGGTAGGAGTTGGGGTGCTTAGACCTATGGAGGGTAGAGACCCCATTTCACTGCAGAATCATCCGGTTTGGTGAAAACTCACAGCAGATTCAGTACCGAGTAAGGTTTTTGCCAGAGAGCTTCAGTGCTAGGGCAAGATATGGTTTAAGGTACATTCATTTAATCAGTACAACTCGGGGCAGCAGGGAGCCAGACAAAAAACTCAGCTGCAGGAAGAGGGGCTGGGATAAGGTTGCTAAGTTTAATGAATAATGATGATTGTCGTTTGGACAGTTAATTATGCTTTGGATCAAATAAAAAAACTTTTTTGTTTTGTTTGTGGTCAGTCCTGGGACTTGAACTCTGGCCCTGGGCATTGTCCCTGAGCTCTTCAGCTCAAGGCTAGAGCTCTACCAATTGAGCCACAGTGCCACTTCTGGTTTTCTGGCAGTTAATTGGAGATAAGGGTCTCAGGGACTTTAGTGCCTGGGCTGGCTTTGAAAGGTGATCCTCAAATCTCAGCCTTCTGCATAGCTAGGATTACAGGTGAGAATCCCTAGCACCCATCTTAAAAAGCCGTTTTAGGAAGAGTATAAAGTTATGTCCCCGACCTGTAGTATATAGATAAGATTGATTATACTTATAATAGAAAGATCTATGTTTTACTTGAGATTCAAACTTATCTGGTGCCTCTTGTGATTTGGTTCTGGGCTGGAAGAAGCAGGCACGGGTCAAGCCCTTGACCATTTGCTAAACTGAGGACAAGAGTGGAAGCTGTGGAAAGGGGCTCCGTGGTTCAAATGGTAATGGAGGAGTGGCCTGAAGACTGCAGAAGAGTCCAAGGGCTCAGTCCATGCTGGGCCCCTGTGCCCACCCCACTGGAGGCAGGAGCTGGGAAGTGCAGAGCATGGGGGGGAACTCAGGCATGTGAGGTGGAAGCATGGGGCTAGGGCCCCGGGGTGCAGGCTGTGCTGGTAGATGCAGGGGTCCTTACTCCATGTGCATGGAGGAGAACTTGCAGGTGGCCCAGGGCCTGGGTGGCTGAGCGATCCACGTGCAGTGTGTTGATGTCCAGTCCTGGGCTGGATGTTCGTACTGTACAGGTGGGGGGACGGTACCCATGTGTCCTGGATAGCAAGAGCTCATCTGGTCTACATGCTGAGTGAGGTCACCATGCCCGGCTCCTGCCCAGGGCATCGCACACAAGCCTCCTCTTGGTTCTTGCCAAAGCAGAACCTCGTCCACTTAGCGACTGACTCTACTGGGCTAATTGAGCTTTGTTTTGATCTGCTTTCCTTCTTCTAGGCAAATTCTGTATAGCCAGTATTGTTAGCCTGAAAACCTGAGATTGATTGCACTGAGCATGCTTTCCCCCTCTGTTGCAGAAGTAATTGCAACAGAGAAGAAAATGTGAAGTCACAACTAAAACCCTGGACAGAGGGTGTCTGTCAAGCTGTTTTAAGGCTGTCCTCAGAGCCAATTTAAATGTGCCTTTGCAAGTTACATACAACTAGTCTGAGTTGATTTTTCCAGATGGTTGTAGCAGGTTTCAGAGGCACCCATGTTAAATTGATATTATATGACATGGTACCAAATCGTGGCATGTCTTCACTGGAGTTAGAGAAACTCAGCTCACCATGGGGAGTTCATTCGCCCAAAGCAGCACTGAGCAGGCGGCCACCAAGCCTGTATGAGTCTCCCAGGCTCCATAGACCGGGCTGCTTTCCACGGGGTGGAAGAATGTCCTCCCGTGTCTCTGCTCTGGGTATGAATCTAAGACAAATGGACAGCAGTGCAGTTTGTACGATCAACCCGCCTCCTTGGTCATCCAAAGCCACCCCTAGCATGTCTCCAGGGCCACCCTGGGGACCCGTCTGACCTGAATCTGGCGTGCATGGCTTGGCCTGGCTGTCGTGTACCCTGCATGCTGGAGTGAACGACACTACTTTTCTCTGCCTCAGAAATGCAGCCTGATGTCTCCATCCTCTACTACCCCACTCAGGATGGAAAATGGGCTCCCACGAATAAATTACCATGTGTCATGCGCCTCCTGAGCCACGGCATGTGTTTTAGGGCTGAAGGAGTGTCCACGACGGGGCCAGGGCAGCGAACGCTGCCGAGACTCAGACACTGTGACCGAAATACCCAACTGCGGTGACCGGGAAGCAGCAGGCATGAGGGTTCTTTCGCTCACAACCCCACATCTTTCCCAGTGTGGAAATACAGGCTGGACTTTGAGATGGGAGCTGGCTGTGAGGCGCCTGGGAAGGGTGGACATTTGACTCTTCTGTGATGACCATCAGTCAAGGCTCTGCCTCTAGTACTGGCCTGTGGTTAGGCCTTGTAGCATCCACTCTGCGTCCTATACTCCCTGTGTGAAGGATTGCAGGATGTCTGTCCCTGCTGCCGTCTCTCTGTCCTGGCTGCTGAACCCCCGCTGTGTCACTGGTTTACCTTTGTGAGAATGCATGGCCCATGGCCAGCCCGAGCTTTTGTGTCTGCTTCCAGGGAACGGTGCCATTTCTGAGTCAGGATTCCCCCTGACCTGGTCCTTACAACTTTCCTGCGAAGCAGGTATTTGCATTTTAGATTTTACTTTTTAATCAGTATTTTGTTGTTGTTGTTATGATGCAGGAGATAGAGTGGCAAGTACTGTAAGTTCCATGTCATTTTCTTTTGTTGGGGGGTGGGGTATTGGAGGAATGATACTTGGGCTTAAACTCCGGGTCTCACAGTCTCACTGGCCTTTTCTACTCAAGGCTGGTGCTCTACCACTTGAGTCACACTTCCACGTCCAGCTTTTTGCTAGTTCATTGGAGATTAGTCTCTTATAGTTGTCTGCTGGGCTGGCTTCAGGCCAGGATCCTCAGATCTCAGCCTCTTAAGTAGCTAGGATTACATGAGCCTACTTCAGTTTTCTCTCTCTGAAGGGGTGGTTCCTGTGATTTCCCCTGCTGCGGTGGGTGCATTTATTGCAGTCTAAGTGTAGTATATTCGAGTCCGTCAGCCCTGCTGCTGACATCGGCTCATTCTGGATGTGGCCACAGCTGGGGTGATGATGCCACACCATGTACTGTTCCCCCATTGCAGGTCAGCAAGGCCATCCGTTCCCTCAGGTGTCCCCTGCGCTCTGCCTCGTCATCCCGCCGTGTTGGTCTCTGGCCGCCACTGGCCTCCGTCTTCTTTGGTATGTCATGGCTGGAAGCTGAGAAGCCTTTCAGAACGCGATCTGCCCTGGTTCAGTGCGTGTCTGTGGCTTGCGGGTGCTGGTCATCCAGAGATGACTGGTTTTGCTTTTCCTGCTGACAAATCCATCAAAAGGCTGTGCCCTGTGCCTTTATCTGAAGTAGCTATTTCAGTTTTGATCTTATTGGTAAGGCTGGGTAAGCCTCATTGTCTCACATTTCTGGAGAAATAAAACTGAGATTTGAGCCCTATGTCTGCCTCTTGATTTTCCAGTCTGCCATTTTGTCTCACTCCACCCCAGACGGGCAGAGGCGCAGTCATCATTTTTCACTTGGTGTCGTTCTTGGTCGGGGTGGTGTGTTCCTTGTGGTCACGCTGGCATGTCAGAGTGGGCTGCTGCAGTGCTCTAGGCCAGGCACTCAGGGGTCACCAGGCAGGAAGGACACATTAAGTTTAAGGATGGCCTGCTCTCGGCCGTTCTGTGCCTGTGCCACCTCCGAGTCACATGTGGAAAGAACGCTGCGCTGGGGACGCTGCAGGACAGATGGCCAGCTGAGGACAGCTGTCTGTCCCTGTGACCACTCCTGTGTGTGGCATGGGGTTATAAAACTGCTTCCTCTTGCTGAAACCCGAACCACAGAGAATGGAGCATGTAAATCTCCCCTCTGGCTACTAAGGAAACCCTGTGGACTTACCCGGCCCCACCTTTAGTCTCATTCCATCCTGCCTAAGGTGGGAGCTGTGACCACTTCCTCTGGAATTTCTCATTAGAGGCTCAGATTTCACCATCCAGAGAACCGCTAGGTCCTCTTTAGCAGAAAGCTCTGGATTAAATGGCTCTCCTCGCCACCACCGCCTCCCTTGGCCTGTGCTAAGCCACAGAGGGATGGGTAGCTGTTTGGTGGTATGTGTTTCTTCTTGTTCTGCTCACCACCAAGATTTAGCTATTTAAGTTTCCCTCATAAATCAGCCACTCTGGGCATCTTAATCATCCCCTTCCAGTTTGTCTATCGCTCTCTGCCCTCCAAGAGATAAATTGCCCGCAATTACTTAAAGTTAGTAATTGAATTTATTTTAGTGGTAGAGAGAAAATTTATCCATTTTGCTGGTAATTTGTAGTCATTTTTAGTAATTGATAGTAATTTTCTAGTAAATACTAATTAAATGTTTCACTAAGTAAAAGAAGTATAGAGTAATGTATTCACTAAGCATTAGTATTTCTAATTTATCTTTATACCAGTAAGTGATTTAGGTTGAGTTGATAGGATTTAGTGGAATTATTCTCGTGTGTTAAGCTTTAAAAAAGCAACTGATTTGGACACTGTGGACTGCGCCTGGAGTGATCTGCTGCCACATTGTAGATGGAGAAATGGAGGCAGAAGAAGACCACATGAGGGGGCCAGGCTGCAACCTGCTGCAGGGCCAGTGGATGGAAGGGGTGCCCAGGGCTCAGGCTTGGACCCCAACTGCCTGCTGAGAGGACAGGGCTGGGAGCAGAGAGGTGGACAAGGACTCTGGGAACCCTGCAGGGGGCTGGGGCTGTGCCCTGTCCATATTGGTAAGGGCAGGCACAGTACGCCTTTAGCTGTGTCTGGGGCCCCAGAATTTTGGCCTGCTCTGCTTTTGAGTTGGTTGGCAAACAAAATTGGTGCCCTGATCAGAGCAGAGGTGTTGATTCATCTAGTGACAATGTGAGTCCCTGCTGCAGGGCAGGTCCCGAGTCCCGCTACATGGCGGGTCTCTTCCTGTCTAACTAGTAAGTGAGATTTTACTTTCCAGACAGCCTCTACAGGCTCTCCTCGCATGCCAAGGCACACAGTGGGGCCATTCCTTTACTGGTCTGTTTTTCTGGATGAAGGGTCAAGCGTGTTTGTTGGGTGAATGAGCAAAGTGGAGGTTTTCCCTAGGATCTGCTTCTGGTTAGAAAATAATATCCCACTAGAATTAATTAATTAATGGCAGTTGATACAATTAACAAATACTGAGCGACAAATTCTACAGAGGCGCTGTTCTCTAATTAGTGCTGAGGCTCAGAGCAATGCAGTCTCTTACCTGCCAATTCTGACCAGAACACGAGAGGTTAACAGAAAGTTCCCGCTACAATCTGTCCTTCTGGTTTTCCGTTTGCTTGTTTAAAGTAGAAAAACATCATTAAAATATGTTTCCATGTTTAAAAAATATGTAATGTACTCCACAAGGGATATTTTGAAACATAAACAAATGAACAAAGTATTGAAATCGCCCATTGTTCCCCAACGGGATTAAAATGTGACTACATTTTTGTATCAGACTTATTTTTATGCATTGGTTAATATTTTTCAGTTGTCAACAGTCAGAATAGAAAATTTCAATTTGTTTTACCTTAGATGATACATTAAAACAATTCCACTGTTTCATCTACATGAAGTTTTTTTTTAAATGATGTTATAATATTCGATAGAAGAAAAAGACTAAGTTGCTCAGTCACCTACCCCTCTTTGGGCATTTAGATTGTTTAGAAATTATTATTATGAATAACACTCCTGTGAACATCTTTATAAAGCTTTCTATATATTTAGATTGTTTTCCTTGGTTAGATTCCAAGAGCAAATGATAAGGCCAGACAGAAATATCCTAAGGCTTCTATTACTTATTGCCAGATTGTTTCACCAAAGTGCTGTCCTAGCTTTTTCTGTCCAACAATGTCTTTGTGCCAGTTCCCTGTCTTGTCTTTGCTTTGGACATTATTTTTACCAATGTCCACTCAATGAGGGGGTATGGAATTGAGTCACATTTACTATTTGCTTTTTGATTGATCACCTAACTAAATATTTTTATTCTTCCTAAAATTTATATTTATTCCCCTTGGAGTTGCTTATCCCTTCCTGTTTCCCATTAATCTACTGGGATATTTATGTTTTCCTTTCCCATTTGTATGAACTATTTATATAATAAAGCTATTAACCCTTAGTCATAGTTCTGTACATCCTAGTGGCAGGGATTTCTAAGTTGCTTAGAGAACACATGGCAGTCCTTGCAGGACTGGAAGACAATGTGGCTGCTCTACCCTCTTATCTTCTGCTAAGTGCCAAGTGTAGAAGGATGTAAGCCAGCAAAACAAAACCCTCTGCAGTAGAGATGTCGGGTGTTTTAAATGACCATGTGAACCTGGCTTTTAGAAACCTTTCTTTCCTAGCCAAGGAATCCTTGTATAAATTAAATATGAAACTTCCTTTCCTCCTCCAGTAAACATGTGATGATACACTTCTTGTCCCCATTACAAATCTGAGGGGAGCTGGCTCTCTGATCTCACATAAAACAGGTGACTCTTCAATTAAACATAAATCTTCAATTAAAGCACATCCCCCTGGGTGGTGGATTGTCATCCCCACCCCAGCTGGGCAGAGCCCGGTTGGGCAGCCTCTCAGCCTCCAGCTGCTCTTGGCAAACACAAGCTCCCTGGTGACTCCGGGGAGGGAGGCTCAGCCGGCTGCTTGCAGAACTGAGGCCTGGACGGAAGGGGCCACAGCCCGGCCGCCGAGATGCCCACTGCGCAGGGCAGAGCTGGATCCTTTGAAAACCAGGGGAGAGCTGGCTCCTTCCACCTCTGCAACCTGGAGTCAGGTCAGCTCAGCGGGACACTCAGAGGTTCCTTGCAGGGAGAGACCTGCAGGAACTTGATGCAGACCTGCAGCTCTCACTCCTTGCCATTTTCTTCAGCGACAGCCAGCTGAAGAGAACAGTTCTCCGGATCAAAATTTATTTTTAATTAATTAATTAATTAATTTATATTGTAATGTATAGAGAGGTTACAGTTACATTCATCAGGTAGTAGGTGCATTCTCATACATTGATACCCCTTCTCATGTTCTTCTCATGTTTTTGTCCCCATTTCCCTCCCCCATCCCCCCAATTTCTAAAAAGTGTTGTGAACTTAACAACTCTCAACAATGAAAGTCAAATCCTCCTGGTGCCTGCTCTGCCTCCCCTCCCTCCCCCTCCTCTCCCAGGGCCTTTCTCCGTGAGAACCACTGATGGAATTTCTCTGCATGCGTTTCTAGACATTGTGCTCAGCTTTGTACTAGTGTGTGAGCATGCCGAGAAAGGCGGTGTGCATTTGCATGTGCATGTGCGTGCACAGGAGGGTGTGTGGGGCATGCATGTTTTTACACCCACACACACACAGGTGTTTGGAGGCATGGGCATGTCACACACATGACCACACAGGAAGGCAGGCGTCTCGCATACATGCACACATGTTCACACACATGCATATGCCTGTGGCGAGTTACTCTTTGCACTTAACTGATAGAAAGTCCTTCCCATTTCAGCATACCCAGTCTTATCCTTTTTTTTTTTGCCAGTCTTGGGACTTGAACTCAGGATCTGAGCACTGGCCTTAGGGTTTCTCAAGACTAGTGCTCTACCAAGTGAGCCACAGCTCCTCTTCCAGCTTTTTTTCTACATATATGGTACCGAGGACTTGAACCCTGTTCTTCATGCATGCTAGGCAAGCACTCTACCACTAGGCGAAACTCCTGGTCCCAGTCCTATCATTTTTTATTTGAAAAAAAATTTTTTTTGCCAGTCCTGGGCTTGAGCTCAGGGCCTGAGCACTGTCCTTGGACTTTCTCAAGGCTAGAGCTCTACCACGTGAGCCTCAGCACCACTTCTGGCTTTTTTTCTATGTATGTGGTACCGAGGAATCAAACCCAGGTCTTCATGCATGCTAGGCAAGCACTTTAACCACTAGGCCAAATTCCCAGCCCCAGGCAAAGCTTTCTGCACCTCATGCATGGCTCATACTCGCTCCGTCTGCGGGATCGCAGACATCCCTGACATCACCAGGGAAAGCTGAGCGGTTGTCCTGTCTCGGTATCCCTCCCTCATTTCCCCCTCCTCACCTTTCATGTCTTCCCCATCCCCTCCTTCTGTGTCTTTCTTTAGTGGTACTGAAGACTGAACATGGGGCCTCATAAATGTTAAGCAAGTGCTCTACCACGTGAGCAGCACCTCCAGGCCCCCAGTTTTTTATTTTTTTTTCTCAGTCCTGGGCTTGAGCTCAGGGCCTGAGCACTGTCCTTGGACTTTCTCAAGGCTAGAGCTCTACCACTTGAGCCTCAGCACCACTTCCAGCTTTTTTATTTTCCTATGTTTGTGGTACTGAGGAATTGAAGCTGGGTCTTCGTGCATGCTAGGCAAGCACTCTACCACTAGGCCAAATTCCCAGTCCCTGGTTTTGGTTTCTGAGACAGAATCTCCTCTGATTTTCCCAGAGTGGCCTTGAACTCTCAATCCACTCACCACCACTTCCTGAGAAGCGGGGATTCCAGTGCCATCATTCCCAGGCTTAGTGTTTTTGTGGTCATTAAGAAGAACTGTTTTTCTAGAAACGGGTGAGAATAGCACCTTGTTTTCTTTGAAATATTCTGGTCAGCTGAAGAAAGTCAAAACAAAAGACAGGTAAGGCTGACATAATTTCAGAAGGAAACTCTTTCAACATTCATACACATAAGTGCTGTAAAATCATTCATCAGTTCACAACAGGAGCTTGAACTTTATGCAGGTTTGAAGTTCAACGAATAAATATGTAACTTGGTCCTCTTGCAAAGATGAGTCTTCTTCTTTCTCTTCTTTTCTTGTTTTTTTTTTTTTTTTAACAATAAGTTGTCATTTCAGGCAGTCCACATTGAGCTTGAATGAAAGTGTGACATTTAAGATTCAACCATACTCATCTTCCCCTGGAAGATGTGTGTTCCAGAAGACTTACTTCTTATAAAGATTGCCTATTTAATTAAGAAAACTAATATCAAAGCAGAGGTGGGTTTTTTTGCATTTAGAATTCATGTTTAAACGTCGCCTAGATTAAGTGAGCTTAAACAGTTGCAATTCCTGATTTTAACAGCATTATAAAACACATTGGAGATTGAGAGGATAAAAGTCTGCTGTGTTAGGTGATAACCTAACGGCTATTTGCAGTTGTAAGGGGCACTAATGGTGCAGGGACAAGATTTATGGTTGCAAAGACATTCTGCTTAACATTAGCCTTGTCATTCCATTAATAACAACTGCTTATGAGCCATCTCTTTAGCATCTTTGTTGTCCTGAAAACTTAAAACCCACGGCACAATTCTTTACGACGTGTTACATTGTCTCCTCTGGGCATTCCTGACCATTATCCCATTTGGTTATATTCAAAACTGCAGCCTCCGGAGAGAGCATGAGGGCGACCTTTCACCTTCCAATATTCTTGGTTCAAATGGCGTAATAACATGTAGTGAATATTTACAAGCACACTTACACTGTAATAGAGTACTGCTGTGAACATTAGCACATATTTTCTGCTCAATCAGCCTTTGATGTAGAGCCTGCCGTGCACCCCAGAGAAAATCCAGTCCCAAGAAAGCTATGCTAGCGGAACACCCTTGAACTTAAGATGCTTGCCTAACATGACTGAGTACACGTAAATCAGCACCTGGGATGCTTACACAACATGGCTGAGTACCTACAGATCAACCCCTAAGATGCTTATCCAGTGGGACTGAGTACATACAGATCAGTACCTAAGATGCTTACACAATATGACTGAGTGCACGTAGATCAACCCCTAAGACACTCACCATGGCTGAGTGCACGCAGGGCGGCTCCCGCAGAGATGCCAGCACAGGGCTCCTCTCAAAGCCACTCTCAGGTGCTGGAGGGAGCATCAGGACCTGGCATCCTGGTTCTACCAGCACCAAGCTTCTCCAGAATAAGAAAAATCAAAAGCCACGGGACCTGGCTGATACCAGGTGGTCTGATGACTTGCTCTTGAGTTTTATAGTATTTTTAATTAAACATGCTAAGGAGCATGAAATTTCACGTGATAAGGAACAGGGTCTCCCCTCCATTCCGATCCATGCCACATCTGCTGTGCCCCTTCCTCCAGAGCCACCCTCTCTGGCCTGGGACCCTGGCTGGGAAGCCCTTCTCTGTCCTCTAGAGGGCCACTCTTGTCACTAGCTCCACTGCTTCCCATTGGCCACACCCCTTCCAGAACAACTTCTGTTCTTGTTTTGTTTTCTCTGTGTGTGGGGTTCCTGGGTCTTGAACTCAAGACCTGTGTGCTGTCACTGAGGGTTCCTCCCCCTGCCCCCAACACTAGCTCTCCACCACTTGAGTCACAGCTCTGTGTCTGGCTATTTTTAGTGATTAATGAGATGGACGAGTCTCAAAGGCAGTTTCCTGCATGGGCTGGCTTTGAACCACCGACCCCTATACTCCTAGGTCCACTCTCCCCCCGCGGGCTCTGGCCTCTCACCTCCACCCCGTTCCCCTCCTGACTTCTGGAAGTTCTGGTGGCTGTATTTTCCCCACCTTTCCCATTTGTGGTGCCTGGGCAAGAACAGGCTAGCTGCACCCTCCCTTCTGTCTGGAAGCTCATCTTCAGCTCTGGAATCCAGAGCAAGTCCCTCTTCTGTGCACATCAACCCAGCCCAGAAGGTGGCAAGCTTTTTGGTCCTAGAACACAGAGAAGTGTGCTCTTGTCTGTCTGTCTACCTGTCTGCTGAAAACTTCCTTTCCTGGACCTCCAAGACATAGAAATAAGAGCCATATAAGGTATGACTATTGTTCTTAATGTACTGTTATTTCTCATCTCTTTTGTTGTCCCTTGGTTATCTAATATTATTACAGTATCTTACCTTGTTATCTGGTATATTGTATATATGTTTATTTGTTTACTTGAAATAGGATAGGAAAGGGGGGGAAACAAGATGAGGGGTGGGGGTGGGGGAAGGAAATGGGTACAAAAACATGAGAAGGGGCAGCAATGATGGTTAAGTAATTCACCTTCTATCTGGCGAATATAATGTAACCCTTCTATTAATTACAATTAAAAAAAGAAAATGAAACAAACAAGAAAAAAATCACCTTCCTTTCCTCCTCCCTTTCCAGATCTAGTATAAATAAGACCAGTGGAGTTTGCAGATGATTCTTCCTTACAAACTCTAGGGTCCGAGGCTTCTAAGAAGATTCCTATAATTCAAAGAAGTCTTGTGGGTAGGTTGGTATCAGTAATTCTAGAGCTGTTATGGGGCTGTCTGCCAAACACCTTGAGATTTATGCTTACATCTTTACATCTGCAGGTGAAATGCCCAGGGTCCTTATCCTGCTTCTGTGCTCACCACTGGTGGGGTGGGGGGGGGTCTCTCTTGCGGGCCTGGTGGGTCCTGAGACATGGCGATGTGGCTTTCTGCTGGCTGTTTGTAGGATCAGGGTAGACCTTGGCCTGGACCAACAGGAATTTTCCACCATTGTGAGACCCAACTCATAGTTTGGGTCAGTGTTTAGCTCCACATATGTCCATATGTATATGTGTACATATGCATATATGCACATACACATGTACACACTTGTGTATACACGTGCTTACGTGTGCACATGTGTGTGATGGAAGGACTGGTGATCCAGCTCAGCTTCTGTGTCTCCAGTTACCCATATGGATATCAGAGTAGGGAAGTCTAGATCCTCTTCTGGGAACCATTATTTATGGTAGGGGAATGTTATAATACCAGTCATTCAACCGATTTAAATTTACCGCAGATTGAGCCATGCATCCCCTTAAACAGCTATGTACAGTTGAAAGCATGATAGACTGTGGTTAGGTTATAACATAGCATTGGTCTGCCTCCTGCTTTGACAGCTAGATCAGTGTGACGTTGGGTAAGCCATCACTACCTAGCAAGGATTGAGATAGCCTTTTGGCATTTCCTATATTTCACGGAACTACTTTGTCCTTGTGTGGGCTTAAGCAAAACCCGTGTCCAATTTCCCCTCCTCTCCTGTTTCTTTCCCTTAATTTTCCTGCAGAGTGAGTCCTCCCTATCATGTATTCACTGACTTTTACATGCCACATGCGGCCCCCACCGCGTGGTAGTGTGTGTGTGATGTGGTTTCTGAACACCTCAGGGAGGGAGCTAGCCTTTTTTCCTGCCAGGTAGCTGAAGAACCTGACATTCAAATCTGTTAAGACATGGATCCTATAGTCAGGAAGCAGCAGAGCTGTGGCTTTAGCAGGGACACATGTGTTTACTGTCCATGACCTTGAATGATGTCGGAATTGCTTTTGCCAGTACAAAAGTATCTTAGTGTTTGAATGAGACAGGGGGTAGTTATAAAATTTTCACCTAAGCTAGGATATATATGTCCCCTTTGCTCATGAAGCAACAAATAGTTAACCATCAAGATCATATCGTAGGTGCAAAATGATTTATAGGACATCTAACATGGAGTCTTTGTTAGATGTCAAAGCAAAGATGTGACCCCTGCAGGACCAGGATGCGTGTTTATATTCATTCGGGATTTACTGGGGGAGGGGTTAGGGAACAATATTAACCCAGTTCCTCTGGGGACAGGATCTTCTAGAAAGGCGCATCCGGCTGGGACTTGATGAACAGGGAAGCACACTTTCTCATGAGCTGAGTTTTCCTAAGACAGTGCCAACAATATAAATGGCCCTTGGAATCAAAGACAGGGAAAAGGTCCTGAGGGTGACAGAACCCAGAGAGAGCAGAGGGGCTCTTGAGCTGGCTCAGAACTTGCAGGAGACAGAGCATGGCCCAGGTGTATCAGAAGTCCCAGATGTGGGAAGGCAGCCAGAGGATGGTGATATGCTGGGAGCCGAGGGGGTGTAGAAGAGGGGGAGAGCGGTATGGAGGAGGGTGCGGCTGAGTGATGGTGGGGAGTGAGCCTGTGTGAGGCTGCTGCGCAGATGTGCTGCAGGTGATCACTGGAGAGCCAGAGGCCGACCCAGGCTGGGGACACAGAGGCCGAGGGACCAAAGCTGTGGGCACAGAAGGCAGTGGCCACAGAAAGCTGGGCTAGGGGCAGTACCTGAAGATGGCCTCTAGAATGCTCATTGAACTTGAAGCCTGTAGACCCCAATGCCTGGAGAAGTTGCTGGCAGAGGCAGGGGTTTGGTGAAAGCAGCTGGAGTATGGAAATCACTGAGTCCAGACTGCCCGGGATGGCGGCTGTGACAACGGACTCTGGGGGTGCGTGGGCTCAGAGCGGGCTTCTCCACAGAGCCTGGGTGTGAGGGGCAGCGCCCTCCGGCATCGCTGTCCATGCCGGTGTGGCAGGTGACTGCCGAGGCTATGCGAGCACGGGCTGGGGAGTGTGACGTGAGCCGGAGGAAACACAGCTTCCTCCGTGTGCCAGGGCACACTTGGGCTCGGATCATTGTTGATCTAGTGGAAGCGTCTTCTACCACATCAGGTGCGGTTGAAAGCCCAGGATGCCAAAGGTTAGCTTGTGTTCACGGGACCCATCAGCCTGATCGGTGCCCAGGCTTGCTGCCGGGGCAAGCTTGCCCGTGCCCCTCCGGTCTCCCCTAAAAACGGACGTGTATCGACTCACCCTTTCAGTGACGTGGGCTTCAGGCACGCAGACAGGACTGGATGGGCCCTAGGTTTCTTCCCCATGCAGAGCTTAGGAATCCAGAATAGCAAGGGGCAGGAGCTCGGAGGGCCTGGGCGGAGCTGACAAACACCGTGGAATTCAGAATGAATGCTTTACACTTTAAGCCTTCTTTCTAATCAATACAAACGCAAAACTGGCATTCATGTTGACCGAAGTTAAACTGTGTGCATCCACAGCAGCCCGTTTATTTCCGAGCCTTCACACAGGGTCCGATGGGGCCTCTGCGCTGAGGACCAGGCAGGTGCAGAGGGAAGAGCCAGCGTCTCAGAGCTACGGCCTTGTAAGGCTGCTGAGCTTCAACTGTGGATTTCTTCACCAAGCTGCATTTTTAGCTCAGGCCAACTTCCCCTACACCTGTCTACTCGTCCAGCCGACAGTGACCCAAAGCTGATAGCAGTTACACAGCCTCCTGCCTCTCCTGATCTCCGACAGGGGTTCAGGTGTCTGTGTCCCTGTTGGCTCCTCTCTGAGGTGGCCAGAGAGATGAGACCTTTTCACAGGAGGGGCTCGGGGTGGCGAGTCATCCCCTGCCAGCCCCAGACCCCTGACACACAAAGCTTCTAATTTATCATAAAAGGTTACCAGGTTTTCAGCTATTAATCAGAGCACTCTGGCAGCTTGGATTTCATGACTTATAAATATTCATTGTGTTTGGACTGCTTCATAAACAAGGTTTGCTTCTTGTCTGGATTTCTTGGCCATCCTGGCTGTGGCATTGAGTAAGCTGATGTCTTACGAAGGAGTTCAGTTTATAATTCCCCAGGACAGAGTTTGTCTCTGCGATGACCAGATGTCTGTGCAAATTCTAGGCCCTGCATGCAGGCAGTGGCACATTCCAACCTGGACTGAACCTTCTCAACATAGAGCCCTTTGTCGTGTTTAGGGAAATACAGGTTTGAAAATTAGGGGCTTTGAAAGCATTCCAAAAAAGAATAGAGAATAATAGGTAGCGCCCTAGATATGTTCTGTCTTTATCACATCCTAGCTTTGTAGATGGAGCGCCTGCCTCTCTGTGATTGCCCCCCTCCCATCTTGGTGGTGGTTCTGTACCAGAATGCCCACCCACATTGTATATTTCATGTTGGTGTTTGGCAGTCTGTCTGGTAGCCATTTGTTTGGGTCCTAGCTTGTTTCACTCAATGTGTTTTTAAAGTTGTGCATGTAACTCTTACTTTAGCTTCTCTGTATCAACTCACTGTATGTGCGTGTCTCCTATCAATGGATAGTTAGTGTGTTTTCCATTTTCACATATATTCATATAAGAATGTGAATCTTTTCTTATTTTATTCTCCGTGGTGGTACTTGGTTTGAATTCATGGCCTTCCACCACTTGAGCCAAGTCTCCAGCCCTGGGCTTGAACATTCTTGAATGTCACTCATCCATCTCACGTATGCTCATGTGTAAAGAAATCACATTTGCTGGGGTCTATGGTTAATTATGGTCACCTGCTCTTGAATGACTCTGAAATTATGTACCCCTCTATGTTCTCATAGTGAGCATGCAAATCTCTCATCTTTTTCTTCTTCATACTTGGCCGACAGTTGTAGTGGCCAAATTTAATGATGTTTGCCAACCTCACGCGTGTGAATTGGTAGTTCCTGACTTTAATTTGCACTTCTCTAACTACTGGAGAGACGGCACAGCCTGTCTGTCAGCTACCCGATTTCCTTTTCTGCAAATTGCCTTGCCTGTTCATGTTCCTGTGACTTCTGTTTTTTTTTTTTCAATTTGAAAGTGCTTCTCAGTGAAATGCATGTATTTGAGTAGAATAGCTTATTTCTTAGCACGTGTTTTAATTTTTTTGAGATAAGCTCTCACCATGTAGCTCAGGCGATCTTCTAACTCACTAAGTAGACCAGGCTGGTCATGAACTCTTACCCCTCCTGCCTCTGCCTCCTGAGAATTGTGTGTCCTTCTGTAATTGCTGTCTGTGTCTTTTGCTGTGTAGATGTTTTAGTATCAGCTTCCTCAAGTTTATTTATTTTGGTGCCTGGGATGATGCTAGATTCTCCTGACTTTCAGCACATGCTATAAACCTGGCCTTGAAATGATCAGACTCATTCATCTTCTGCTTTTTTATCTTACGCCCCCTTTTTTTTTTTGCCAGTCCTAGGCTTGAGCTCAGGGCCTGAGCACTGTCCTTGGACTTTCTCCAGGCTAGAGCTCTACCACTTGAGCCTCAGCACCACTTCTGGCTTTTTTCTATGTATGTGGTACCAAGGAATCTAACCCGGGTCTTCATGCATGCTAGGCAAGCACTCTACCACTAGGCCAAACTCTCGGCCCCTCTTATGACTTTTATGTGGTTTAAGAAGCCTTTGTCTGTATAATGTTCCTACTGAATGTCCTTGTCAAAATAATAATAATAGTAATAATAATAATAATGTTAGATCTTGTACATAACAGTGGCATTTGTATGCGTAAAGTGTGCTGTAATTTTAGGTTTTTCTTAAGGATAACAACTTGGCAAGGCTACATTCTTTGAATAATCCATCATTTCATGATTGTAATTAAGAATTTCACTATAAAATCTATACAGCTGGGTGCCAGTGGCTCATGCCTGTAATTCTAGCTATTCACGAGGTTGAGATCTGAGGATCCCAATTGAAGCTATCCTGGGCAGGAAAGTCCAGAAGACCCTTAGCAAAAACTTGGAAGTGTAGCTGTGGTTCAAGAGGCAGAGCGTCAGCCTTGAATGAAAAAGGTAAGGGACAGAACCAAACTCCTGAGTTCAAGTGCCAAAATGCCAGTACTGGAACACACACACACACCCTGATGAAAACCTAAGGGGGTACATCTTCACGCATGGCATGCCGAGTGCCTGAGAACATTTCTGTGAGTCCTTCTTGAAGTATTTCCTTCTGTCCTTCCCCCCACCCAATTTTTATTACAATTGGTCTTTTTTATAGTTTCCCACACAGACATGCGTCCCTGCATAGCTGTCTTCACTATTGTCTTTCTTCCAACTTTATATAAATGGAAATATACCACATGTATTATTTTTTGACTTTTATTATGTCCCATTGGCCTTTTATCTCTCCTTCTGACAAGAATCCACTGTCTTATCAGACTTTATAATAGTCTTAGCCCCAGAGAGGGCCAGCCCACTCACAGCATTTATTTACTTCAGTATTCTCTCCACTGTTCTTAACCTTCTGCCCTTGCATTTGAATTTCAAGATAAGCTTGTAAAACTTCACAGGAAGCCCTGTTGGTATTATAATGATAATGACATCAACTTTGTAGATTAATTTTGGCAAGTTTGACATGTGTATGACACAAAGTGTTCTAATTCTTATGTCTTTCTCACTGATTTAGATCATGTTTCTATCCTTTGAAGAGATCTTTGTACTGGTGTCGCTCAAATACGTTTTGAGTTTATTTCCAAGTTGTTTTGGTGAATGAAAAGCTTCGCGTTTATCTTGTGTGGTTGGATGTTTGCATTTACTTGCTGTTTGGAGCACTAGGTTTCTACTGCTGCTGTATAAATGTCACACGATTAGTGTCTTCAAGCAACGTGAATTTCTTATCTTACAGTTTTGCAGGTCAGAAGTCTGCTGTGAGTCTCAGTGGGAAGAAGTGAAGGTCTTGAGACTGTCAACGTATCACTCCCACTCTCCAGGGACTACCTGCATGCGGTGGCTCTCAGCCCCTTCCCTGCCCTCAGAGGCAGCAATGCTGTATCTCTCCCTACTCTTCCCTGGCCACAGTTTCATGTTCAAGATTAGATTGCCCTCGCTCCTTGACTAATCCAGGACAATAACGACGTCACAAAGACCCTTTATCTTACCTTGTCCTCGTAAGTCTCTTTCCATGTAGTGAACACTCTTGGCACTCCTGAGCTCTGGAAAGGGGTGTCTGTGAGGCCTGACGTTTTGCCTACCACAGCTAATTACTACATTCACACTTTCCAGTGCTTATTTATAGGTTATCTTGCATTTACAAACAATTTATTCCTTCTGCCCTTGTTGTTAGAAAACTATCATTTATTTTTCATTTCATATTGCATTGGCTAGAACCTCCAGAACAATCCTGGTCTATATAGTAAGTTATCCTTGGTGTTAGCAAGGCCTTCTAAGGTCTCCCGGTTGGTGTATATTATAGGTTCTGAACAGGAATCCTTGGTCAGGTAAGGGAGTTGCTAATTACTTCTATACTGTGGTTTACAAATATAATTTGTAGGTTTAAGAGCCTTATTTTTTTAATGACATCAGTTCAAACTTGTTGTTAGATCTTGGAGCTGTTAACTATGTCTTTTTTTTAAATAAAAGAATCATTTCCTCCGGAGCTATTATGTCACTGCTTATAGATATTGATACCTAGTGCCTTAAATAATATTTTTGCTCGTATAGCCTGCTGTCATGCCATTGCTTTGCTTTGGTTTGCTTTATTTAGCTGGTATAGGGCTGACGAGGGTCAGGACCTCATGCTGGATTGTCTTTCTTGCCCATGGCTAATGCTTTGCCACCTGAGCCATGCATTCACCCCCATTTTTGAAAATTATTTTGGAAATGGGTTCTCACACATTCTACCTGCCCCGGCTGGCTCTGGACTGTGATCTTCTAGATCTCAGCCTCTTGAGTAGATAGGAATATAGGTTTGAACTCCAAGTACATGGTGACTCCATTTTCTTTTAGGCAACATGTACACGTTACATCTTATTCTTTATTTCCATTTTTTTTCCTCTGGATAATTTTGAGCTACCTTTCTTCCTCGTAAGCCACATACTCCTAGATGTCTTTAAAATCCCTTAATAGAATGACATAGTTTTTAATGTGCAAATTTAATCTGTGAGTTTTTATTGTGGTTAACAAACACATTTAGTCTTGTATATACCATTTAATGTTTGGTTGTTGTTAATGCAAGTATCTTTCTCCCTTTGCCCTCATTTAGGTGACCCTACCTGATTTATTTATCCCTTTATTTTACACTAAAAGAAGGACATTCCTCTGTTTATTGTTACTTTGGATGTTATAGATTATATTTGCATCCTTCAATTGAAAGAGATATTTAACTAAAACTTTTTTCTAATGAAGGCTAGTACTGTTTAATATTTCTATTACCTTCTCCCAATAGAGAACTTAACAGACTGGAAACAAGCCTTTATCTTGTGTATTGTTTAGAGTTAGTTTTAACATAATTTGTGTGTGTGTGTGTGTGTGTGTGTGTGTGTGTGTGTGTGCATGTGTCAGTGTGTCTGGGGCTTGAACTCAGAACCCGAGCACTGTCCCTGGGTTTTGTGTTCAAGGCTAGGGATCTATGATTTAAGCTACAGCTCCACTTCCCATTTTTTGGCTGTTTATTAGAGATAAGTATCTCACAGATTTTCTCCTCTTCCTGGCTTTGAACCACAATCCTCAGATCTCAGCCTCCTGAGTAGTTAGGATGACAGATGTGAACCACTGGAACCCATCTCCTATAATCGTCTGTTTTCCTTTTTTCTCCTCTGAACCCCTGAAATGCACGTGTGCATGCTGTCATTGTTTCTTTTGAAATTGAGGAGTCGTAAAATTCAGTGTTTATGTGTGTGTGTGTGTGTGTGTGTATGTACACACATATGAAAGTTTATTTTGCTTTGATTCCTGACTGATGGGTTTGAAATTGACTGATATTATTTAAATCCATGTCTAACAATTGCAGACACTACTTCCTCACCTTATGGATGATAAATCTATTGGTCTTGTTGCTGTTACTTCTCTTTGAGCAATCCTTTTTCTAGAAACTTCTGAGGTTCTTTCTTTACTTTGAAAATTCTGTTTGTCTACACTGTCTTAGCATAGATAATTGTTATTTATTCTAGTGAATTCCTATGGAATCTGAGAGCTCACATCTGTCTCTGGTTCTGTAGAGTTCTCAGGTATAATTTATTTTAAATTACTTACTACCTCTTCTTCTTCCATGCTCAGCCTCAGCAACTCTAATTTGATAGGTCTTAGAGCTTGCTATCTTTTCTGCTTGTTTTATGACAGGGTTTTTGTATATTAAAAGTTGTTGTTGATTGTTGTAAAGTAAGCAGTTTTTTTATGGAGTGAGAACTAGCCATGCATGGTCACTATTTACCCCCCTTTCCCCGCACCATGAACTCTAGGCCTGGGCTTGAACTCTGGGCCTGGGTGCTGTCCCTAAGGTTACTGCTCTGCCACTTGAACCACGGCTCCACTTATTGCTTTTTTGTAATAATTGGAGATAAGAGTCTCACATACTTTTCCGTTTGGGCTGGCTTCAAAGAATGATCCTCAGATCTCAGTCTCCTGAGGAGCTAGAATTACAAGAGCCAGCCTAGCTCAGTATTTAGATTTTATACTATGGGGACATGAACATTATAGACTTAATTGACAGACCAATGTTCTCTTGCATTGTTTCTATTTCCACAAACTCACAGCCACCTTGGGGATTTGACAGTGCCTTTCTGGGCTTTCTTTTATAAAAATATTTGTCTAATTTCGTTGAAAAAAATGTTGCTGCTGCTGTCTGAATGCAGTGGGTCTGTCTGTTCGAGTCTTCTCTGTTCTAGAAGGCACTCACTGAGAGTCCACGTGTTGAAACACTGCTGTGACTCTGGGTTTCACGTCTTAGCTCTGGTCCCCTCCACATCTTCCTTTCCTTGTTTGCTTTTGTTCACGACTCATGGGGATGTTAGAAGTTTTGTTTGACCTTTTAGCGTTTTAAGCCCATGTATTCAAGTGTATGGGTTTAAGGCCAGGTATTTTCAATTCTTAGTCTGCAGTGAGTTTGGGCCGCTATCTTCACTGTGTGTGTCCTTTCAGAGAGCTTTGTTTTCCGTGTTGGGAGTTTGGAGCAGGCTCCTGTGAGCCGAGGGGTTGTGCTTTCGTCTTCTTTCTTGCTCTCTCATCCCACTTTCTCTAGTGTGTGGCCCTTGTGGATGACCCCTAGCATTTGGAATTGGCACTTTTGCTCTGCTCTTATATAGGATGCAGATGCAGGTCCACAGATGGGGGTTTGGCCTTGATTCCTTTCAAGCTCTGCCTCTGAATGGAGGGAGAGGAAGCCCCAGACCCACTCTGTGCTCAAGAGCATGAGCTGTGTCTACACTACCTGTTGTAGTTGAGGCACCCTGCCTTGCTGTGGTTGCCTGTATGCCTCTGGCATGGCTCCTCATGCCACGGTCTGCTCCTCCTCCCGAAGCCACAGCCCTCCTTCCTCCTGTCCGCGGTGTCTACTCCATCACTCCTGTGTTTTCTTCCTGTGTAAGCCCGCTGGGCAGCTGCTGTTTTGTGGGGAGCAGTCATTGTCCTTGTAATTAGTCCTTCCAGTCCTATTTGTTCCATTCCACAATCATCCTGGTGACATCATCTTTCAGGTAGAGTTTGATATTCAAATTGTCTTTTCTACAGGAACAAATCTCTAATTTGGCAATGTCTTTTTCTGCATTGCTGATTGTCATTCACTCCCACCTGCACATACATCTTTGCCTACTTTGGGAGGTGTGTGTGTGTGTGTGTGTGAGACGTGAGTGTACACGCATGCTCCCTGCAAGCTGGCCTCCCTGGATCTAGGATCTTCACACCTGAGCTTTGCTTATTTGACAATGGTGTCTTCTTTTTCTGAATATATCTTGACTGTCGACTCTATGCCACCCAAGAGGGCATGCCTTGCGGCCCCCACACAGGGGTGCCCCCCAGGGCACTCAGTCAAGATGGCTTGAGCCAGCCACTCCCCATCCCCATTGAACACAAGCAAGAGTTCCATGACTTCCAAGATTTTGCGTTCATGACTGGGGCTCAGCAACTCTGCTGAGTGTCTGGGTGCCACGCTCACAGCTCAACCATGTCTGGTTGCATGCAGTGCCCTCGCCAGCAAGTTCACTGTGGGGTTACTGCTTTAGGACGACCCCGAATCCCTGCCATAGAGAGCCAACCGCTGACACTCTGGGCGGGCGTGTGGGCACCCCTGGGTGGAGCCTGGCTCCCTGCGGGCAGAGGTGGAGGCAGACTTAGGCTGGAGTGTGTTTGGAAGTGGTGAGCAAATAAACAGAGCCAGGAAGAGCTCCCCAGCGGCCTCCTGGAGTCACGCTCTGGTCTCTCTGGAGAGACCTTGTCTTTGACTTTGGTTTTGGCCCCTGCACTGGGAGCTCGTGTGCCTTGGAAAGGAGAGTTCAGCAGTTCATGTTTGAGGCAGCAGGGGGATCCCTCAAGGTGTCAGGGCAGGCCGTTCTCCCCTCCACATGGCTGGCTAGGCCACACAGGCTGCAGGAGGCTCGGGATTACCATTTTGGCTGTGTCTGTGTGAGTCTCTGATGGCAGCTGTGACCAGTCACCCCGACCTGGTGGCTCAGCATAAAGGGATTTTCTTCACCCAGTTCTGGAAGCCAGACACCCTTCAGTAACAGGGCGGCACATCTGCAGGCTCCGGCCAAGAGCTTCCATTCCTCTTCTAGCTTGCTGTGGCCCAGTCCTGTCCAGTCCCCGTACCACACCTCCCACTTCTGTCCCCAAAGGACACTGTGATTGGATTCAGTGTCTGCCCTGATAATCCAGGATAATCCATTGCAAGGTTCTTAACGTAATCATATCTGCACAGTGATCTTGGCTTAGGCTGCAATATTCACAGGCTCCAGGGATTAGGATATGGGGTCTGTCCAGCCGACCACAGCATCCAGGAGGGAGCAGGCTGTCCTGCACACTGCTCCTTCCCTGACCAGAGAGTGGCCTGCTTGGCATGGGCGAAAGAAGCCACCATTGATGCCAGGCTGAGAAGGATTCATGTTCTCAGTAGCAGTTGAGTCCTACTCAGGGCTCAAAGTCTGCTCTTCATCCAGCACCACGGTATCCGGGTCTCAGAACACCTGAGCGCAGCTGTTTGGAGGGATGGGCAATGATGTCCATATATTTGGGGTTCCTTCTCAACAAGTTCATGCACCCTCTATTTGCTTTATTTTTTAAGACTTTTTTCCTCTTTCCAGGCATTCGCTCTATTACATCTATCACATTCGTCTCTTAAGAGACTCTCTACCTATGACGCTTAAAAGGATTAGCTTACAATCCAAGGGATTTTTTTTTTCTGAATTTAGAAAAAATGTGGAGACAGGCAGATCACTGAATTATGTTCAAAACCAGCAATGGTGGATTTGTATACGATTGTTTTCCCTTAAGACATCTTAGAAGATGTTTGTGAATTCCCTCCTCCCTCTGCCCCCTGCAAATTGGTCCTTTTGAGCTCAAAAATTTGTATCATAAGCACATTTTTATGGCGAAAAATTGGGGCTTACAAAGGGAAAATGACAAGCCTGTAATTGGCATACTTGGTATGAAAGTCTGCTTGCATGTAGAGAGTCATGTTTGCAATTTCACTGTAGGAAAACATCCTGAGCATTCAGAGGAGCCATGGGAGGCCCGGCTGTGGGAACTTTCCAGAACCACCTGGCTCCAGCTGTGTCCACAGAAGTGGAATCACAGGGAGCTCTGTTCTCTTCCTGCACCCATGAATACTCTGACCCAAGTGGATGAAATGGTGGCACTGGCACATCTGCATGCCTTTGCCATCGTGCTCTACTTTTCATGACTCCTCTTCTGGCCTCTATGCTGAGTTCTAACCATGCCTGGCCTCCCTGGACTCTTCTTCATTCCTGAGAGTGAGATGCCCCTCTCTGGGCTCAGCCACAGCCTGGAACATCTCACAGATGGGAAGAGGACAGCAGTGTCACACTTGCCAGGTCCTAAATCTCTGTGTGAGTGGAATGAACCATGACTTGCCTTCTGGTCAGACTGGCACTTAGTCCTTTCCCTCTCTCCCACCCCCTGTCCCTCCTCCTTCCCTCTGTCCCTCATTTCCTTGGTCCCTCTCCCTCTTCCTCTCTCTCCCTCTTCTTCCTTTCTCTTTCCTCCTCCTCCCATCCCTTCTTTCTCTCCTCCCTTTCTCCTGGGTATCTCATCAAACATTTCTCACATTGAAACTATTCTCTCTCTCTCTCTCTCTCTCTCTCTCTCTCTCTCTCTCTCTCTCTCTCTCTCTCTCTCTTTCCCTCAAGTTGAGGGTAGGTGCAGAGATTTTTAACTGTAGGCAGTTTTTCCTCTGGTGTTAGATCTTAAAAGGAGGCCGGGCATGGCAGTTGTGTGTATACCTATAAACCCAGCTACATGAGAATCGGAGATGGGAAGATCATGGATTTGAAGCCATCCTGGGCAAAAATTAGTGAGGCTGAATCTCAAAATGCATGGTCTGAAAAAATCTAACAAATCAGCAGAACAAAAAAACAGCCTGAGTGTAATGGTGTATACCTGAAATCCTAGGTGGGTGATAGGAGGCAGACACAGGGATGGAGGTCTCAGGCCAGCTTATGAAATCTTTTTCTCATTAAATTAAAGGACCAGGTACTACAGATGTGACTCACATCTGTAATCCTAGCTGCTCAGGAGGCTGAGATCTGAGGATCACCCTTCAAAACCAGTCCCAGCAGGGAAGTCTGAGACTGATAGGTGCAATTAACCACCATTAAACCAGCAGTGGCACTATGGCTCACAATGGTAGAGTGCTAGCCTTGAGTGCAAAAATTCAGCCATAGCATCTAAACCCTGAGTTCAAACCTCCACGATCACCACCGCCACCACTAATCATAATAAATAAAAATGGGAGCTAATAAGTGGGAGTCCAAAGCTCAAACTCAAATATTGCAAAAAAAAAAAAAAAAGGAGGAAGACGGGCGGTTTTCTGCTTACAGGCATGTGCCTATGACTTTGAGTTCATTCCTTGCAAAGCCATTTTTCTAGGAGCTGTGCACACTCACGACATTTCACGAATTTCCTTTCCAGGCCTCTCTGGTGTTGTCTTGGGCTGTTTCCAGTCTTTCCCTGTGTTTGTTCTCTCTGCATGCAGGTTGCCTGAGGAGATGGTGCAAGCAAGGACTTTACATAGTTAACTTGCATAAGACCAAATGCCACGGGAACCTGAGGAATTGCACAGCAGCTAAACTGGTCCATGGGTGGAATCTTCTGTATTAACTCTGTGGCCCCAGATGCTGGGAGGTATGGTTTTCTTCCTACAGATGATGAAGCTGGGCTTGCTTTTCTTAGACATTACACAAGGAAATAGCTAGCCTAGCAGCAGAACTTTGACTTTCATAGCTTGAATAAAGCCTGTCCTCAACTTTTCATGTCTTCTCCCCAGCCCTCAGCCCTGAGGCTTGAACTCTGGGCCTGGGCACTGTCACTGAGTTTCTTTTGCTCAAGACAAGTGTTCTACCACTTGAGCCACAGTGCCACTTATAGCTTTTTTGAGTAGTTTCTTGGAGACAAGAGTCTCCTGGACTTTTCCTACCCAGGCCTCAGATATCAGCCCCCTGAGTAGCTAGATAATCGGCATGAGCCTCAGTGCCCAGCTAGCTTCCATATCTTGTATAGAGCTCTTGTCCAGAACCTGTCTTTGCTGCTGGTCTGCATAGCTTATCATCCCAGCAGTCAGCCATAGCAATCTGACAGGCATGCTGGTTCTGTAGGAGCTTCCTTGGGAAAGAAGCTCCTCTTCCCTGAAGAGAGACTGTGAACAGAGCTGCCTTCTAACAGCAGTGCACATTTACCTCAGCCCTATTCATGCACAGTCTTGGTGGCATGTGAGTCTGTGTCTCAACTGACTGTCTGCTCCTTTCTTTCTGCCTGACCTCTACTCCTGGTGACGTGGGATGGGAGACGCAGGACCTCTGACTGTGCCTGTGGCTTGGACCCTATCAAGTGTTCCCTGACAGTAGGTGAAAGAGGCAGGCAGGGCTGCCCAGGTGAGGAAGCTGCCTGGCTGCTGAGGTCCTGCCACAGAATGCCTGCAGCCCTCCACCCCTGCAGGCATGATGCATTATCCCCTGGTTCCCCCGCAGCAGCCCACGTCATCTAGCTGACATGCTGGGGGGAGCGGCACGGAGCTGCAGCTTAATCGGCAGAATTAACTTTCTCTGTTTTCTTTTTTTCTCCCAGATTCATTGTAATCAAGTGCACATCTATTTGCCTCTCCTTCTTAAAAAGCCATTATAGTTCCATTTTTTTTGCTTTTGTACTGTCATTTCAAAGAATCAAACAATTTTTAATAATCAGTGTTAGGAGCTTAGGATAATATTGGTTGAATTTTTCACATTCAGAGGCAAGTTTCAACCTTTAATATCTACCAAACTTCAATTAATTTATTTCCTCTTTAAGGACCTAAAGGCAATCTGAATCATTTTTACTGTCATGTAACATCCCCAAACAATATTTATGAGACTCAGTTTAGTTAGTGGTTAATAGATTCTGGCTTAGTTAAGGCTTGCACACAGGCAGCTTTTTGTTCTAGAAACGTCTGTTTATTATCAGTTTAATGTGGATGAAAACTACTTATTCACTCCTCAGAAACCCTTTATGACTCCTAATTAAAGCCTTTGTCTGAACACAAAATAATTAATACATGAAATGAAGCCATGGGAAAGAAGCGACTGAGAAACAGTCAGCCGGTTGTGTGTTGAGCAGTATTTAATCATTAGAGTAACACTGTTTGCACTTTTGGAAAGAAAACAAGGCACAGACTTCATGTTTATTTAACACTTTGCCTACTTTTTCTTGGAGGTATGAAATGAGTCCTTTGGAGTGTCACAACAGTAAATCATATGTTCTGAAGATTACTGGGTCTTAAACAGTAGTGTCATTTTAAACTAAATAGTTTGGTGGTGCTCCGGCATATAAAACTGACCTCTTACAACAACATGGACTGTTTACACTGAAAGACAAGGCAAGGAAATAAAAACAAGACATAAAACTCAACACTGCCAGGGCGCCATTCATTCTGGTTTGGTTTTGGGGTGAAATCTGATGCTACTGAGGACCCGAGACTGTGCAGTGACGCGGGTGAGGGGTCTTGCCTGCACCCCAGGGAGCTCCCCAGGCCCTCCCAGGCCTCCTGAATGGGTGAGGAAGGAGCTGTTCCCCCAAGGTGCAAATCCATCCTGAACCATTGAGACCTCGTGAGTGGCATAGGAGGGCAGACTGGAACACTACCACAGGTGTGCGCTCTCTCTCTCTCTCTCTCTCTCTCTCTCTCTCTCTCTCTCTCTCTCTCTCTCTCTCTCTATCTCTCTCTCTAGCTACTTCTCTCTTTGCCTCTCTATGTCTCTCTCTGTCTCTGTCTCTCTCTGTCTCTCCCTGTCTCTCTCTGTTTCTCTCTCCCTGTCTCTCCCTGTTACTCTCTCTGTCTCTGTCTCTCTCTCTGTCTGTGTCTCTCTCTGTCTGTCTCTGTCTCTGTCTCTGTCTCTCTCTCGCTACTTCTCTCTCTGCCTCTCTATGTCTCTCTCTGTCTCTGTCTCTCTCTCTGTCTCTCCCTGTTTCTCTCTCTGTCTCTGTCTGTCTCTCTCTCTCTCTCTCTCTCTCTCTCTCTCTCTCTCTCTCTCTCTCTCTCTCTCTCTCTCTCTCTCTCTCTCTCTCTCTCTCTCTCTCTCTCTCTCTCTCTCTCTCTCTCTCTCTCTCATCATAAATAAAGGAGACTGGCTGGCTCCAGGGATTGGTCCTGGGGTTAGGAATTCTCACCTCCGGGTTACTGCTTCAGACTGGAGAAGAGGGTGTGAAGTGAGGAGGCTCTTGTAGCTCTCTTGGTTGTCTGTACTGGTCCCTGGGGAAGGAGGGCAGAGTCCCTCTTAGAGGAGCTGAGGCGGGGGAGTCCATGAGCAGGCTCCAGCACAGCCTGTCTGTCTGCTGACAGACTGTGGGGGAAGACACTTTCCTTGGCAACATCAAGATGTGGTGAGCCACATCTTTCCAGAAACTTCTCCAGGGCTCCATTCAGCAGGGATGGCTCTTTCTACAGAAAGGAGGTCTGGAGCTTTGGGGACACAGGAAGACCTCAAAGGAGGATGAGGAGATGCTGAGGCAGGCATCTCCCAGGCCAGGGGCCTCTGTTAGCACTTACCAGACCTCTGATGAACAGGCCTCTGCCAGGGAAATGATTAATCCTTGGGCCACTTGACCCTTCAATTAGCCAGGTAATAACTGCATCGTGGACCATCCCAAACCTTGCATTATTAATGAGCGTGTCGGGTCAACGTTCGTTCGCCACCCCCCCTTTACTGTCTGTGATATATTTATCATTCGTAATATCACTTCCTGGTTAATTATACAGAATCATGCCACATTCACTTCTGATTAATGTGGAAAGTTCATTTAGTCTTTGTTAAAAAAATCCCATTTATTATGTGTGATGTATTATAATAAGCCTTTTCTTCCCTGAGCTTTGTCCTATCTACATATGTTTTCAATATTTAGAAATTTTTCCTGGGCAGAGGCACTTCCTAATCCATGAAATGGGGAAAATTGAATAAATCATGTTAGCCACCTGTGCGACGTGTGTTTTTTATTGTGATACGATCTTCTTGTGGGAAGGCTGGGGTCATAACTTATGCAAGATGATAAACGCATTTTAGGCTGAGGGACCTGCTGTGAAATCGTATTCCCTTTATTACACAGGGGCCAGCGAGGGTGCCGGGAAGACCGTGTTCTCCTGGTCCCAAGACTTGGGCCGTAATTAGCTAGGTGACCTTGGGAAACTTACTCTGCATCTCCTCATCTCATAAATTAATCTACATTCATTGATTAATGCCTCCCCAGCCTCCTGTGCAGGCTGAGTCTGAGGATCAAACACTCCAGGGCCTGGGAGAGAGGAATCTGCGCAGTGAAATATGCCTGCCAGGTCGGCATGTGTGTTGAGGTGGAATTCCCTCCAATGCCTCTTGTGGCCGGGGCACTGTCACTCGTCACTTCTGGGCAGATGTTCTTGCCAGTTGGGAAAGCCAGTCAGGTACGGAACTTGCTGTGGCCAGAGAGGTACTCCAGCTGTGGAGGAGAACAGGAATGCAGGGGTGACATGGTAGGGGGCAGTTGTGTTCCCCTAAATTCACCAGACGGAGTCCTCAGCCCAGCACCTCAGAGTGTGGGATGGGAATTAGGAAGCAGGGTCAGTGAAGAGGTGGTTAAGGGAAGATGAGGTGCCAGGGGCCCCAAGGTTGTCCGAGTGGTGTCTGTGCGAGGAGAGGTCAGGATGTAGAGATGGCACTCACATCAAGGTGACCCTGGTGACAGCCAGCCCCGGTGATGGCTCAGTGTGCACGTACAATTCCAGAATGGCAAGCCTGAGAGGCAGTGAGGTGTGTGCGAGTGCAAGCTGTCTGTGGTGACCACGACGTGAGTTCACTGGGGCCTTGTGCGGATTCTCTGGCACATTCAGAGGAGATAGTAGGCTGGGAGGAGCCAGGTCCTTGCTGGAGGGACTCGGAATACAATTCACAGGGGTTTTCTGGTCTTATATATGATGTTGAACCCATCTCAGGCTGATGACTGAGCCAAAAGCCAGTGAGTGGTTTTTGAGCCACCTGTGCTATGAAATTCATAGTTGCTTGACAAATTCTGTGTCAGCCATGGGCCAAGTTAACATTGTTCTTGATCAATCTGAATTTTGAGGATGTGAGCTATGTGCCGTATCTATTGCTAAGAACTCCTGTAGGCATCGGTGGTGTTCCTTCTATCCCAGCCCCTCTGCGCTGACAAGTTTTAGCAGAACCCTTGTCATTGTCGTTCCTAGTGTGTGATGGGCTTGTACAAATCTCTAAGCCTTCTTGAATTAGAGTTGGTTACGAAGATGATACCCAGACCTGTGAGTTGCGCGGATGCGTGCTTCACGCTGCGCCAATTGGACCAACAGGTCTATTTTTTAGTATTTGTAAATAGTTGTCTATCACTCGGGTCCAGATCACTCCTGCCAAGGCAAAACGGACTCTTTGTCCTATATCATGTAATTTAACAAAACCTTTAGTTAATTTACGGTCAGAAACTAAATAGTAGAGAGAGCTTGCAGAGATTTATTTTGTGTGTACATTAATGGGCACTTCCATTTTTCCTGGAGGCCAGAATCCACTTTGAAATTCATGTTTGATAAATTCCCTGGCTTTCCGAGTAATTTAACTGTCTATAGGGCTGTTGATCCTCTGAGTGTATCATTGAACCTCAGGGACCCGTGCACCATTTCTGCATATCCAAGTTCAAATATATGCTCAAGATTGGTTTAAATTTTAAGTTGTTGATCTTCTTCCTGATAGATTTGTTAGCTTATCCTCCATTTCATTTCTCAAACCTGCTCCGAATCCTCAGCACTCTCTTCTTAAACGCATTCTTGCTAAGTTCATTGATTGTGTGATGAATTGTACATTGTAGAGTAGTCCTGCAAGCATTCTGTAACATGAATATTGTTGGTACAGTCTCTGGAAGACCAGAGCAAGTCTGATAATGTGACTGTCAATTATTAGCTGTCTTCTTATTTGTTCCTTTTCAGGTTTGTTACAGAATTTCTTTAAAAATTTCACCAGTTGTAAAATATTTTTTGCTAATTTTATTGTAATGGTTATATGATATAAATATGCAGTCTAATGCTACTTAAAATAATGTTTGCTATGTTCATTCTTAATGTTCTTAACATTTTGCTGATATGGTGAATATTCTATTTCCAATTGAGCATGAAGATAACTTTTTAACCCTTGCCCATTTTAAAAAGGGATTTTCTAGCATTAATATTAAGCTGGCTATGTCTACAAATGCTGAATTTAAAGCATTTATTGTATTTGTGAACCACCTTCTCACAGTCATGTCAAGATTCCCCAAGTGCTTTGGTACATATATGCTTTGTTAAACTGTGACCTTTTCCATCACCTTGAGCTACAATTTGCATCTTATGGATGCACAGAATGGCTCAGGTGGTTAGTGGCTGATGGACTAAGGTTGCTTAGACCCAGGTGTGCCGTGCCCCAGTTCACAAGTATTCAGTGACATGTGTTCACTTCAGATGGGAGTGTATCTATCCTTTTGCAAACAGCTCCTTCAGTAGGGTGTGTTTGGTCCATGTCACAGAATGCCTTCCCCCAATCCACTTGGCACTGCAGTGTGTGCTTGTGTGTGTGGGGGGGGCTTTCTCTTTCAGGGAAGCTAGGGTAAAGCTTCTGACTTCTCTTCCCTACTCACTTCTCATAAGTCACTTCAGGGTTTTCAGGCTTTCTTCCTCTTTTTTTCCCTTCTCCATGAGGAAATTAGTCTAAAGGAAAAAAAAATCCTTCTGTGTGTGCTGTTCAGCAAGACTTAGGACGTTCTCCTTAGTTTCCAGGTCCAACCGGACTGACAGTGCCAGAATTCAAATTCACCTCTCTGGGGCAACATTTTAATAGAGTTTTTGCTGGCGTTAAAGCTTAACTCTATATTCATCCTCTACCATGGAGGTTTAACCACCCAATTTTATTAGCAGCAAAATAAAAGTATCAGGAAAATGAAATCTCAGTGTTTGTGTCACGGGAGGAAGCAGTCTTACCCCTTTTCCCAGTGGTAATTTATATCTTCTTGGATCATGGTGCACGTAAACTTGGAGAGCAGTAAAAAAAGAAGCCATTTGAGAACATTTCTGACTTAAATGAATTATGTGTAGGGAAAGAATACCCAGCCCATATTATCTTTGCCTTTTAAGGAAATAAAGCTTTGATAGCAGGAGAATTCCATACAGTTTTGCACCCAGGACAAAGACCACTTTATCAGCTCAATTAATAGATCTGGAATGTGGAAATGAGAATAATGAATGTATCTCATTTGGAAATTTCTTTTCAAATTATTTCTATTCTAATCATTTGGCCTACAGAGGGGTGTGGATCCTGCACTCTGTGGGCCGGACCTCCTCTTGTCATGGTGGCCTTTCTGCTACATACACGGTGTTCCCTTCGTCTAGATACAGAGGCCGGCAGCCCTGGGTTGGGTTCACATTGTGAGAGGAATTAAGAATGATGGGTTCTCTAGCTGAAGATGGGTCGGGTCCTCATTTCTTCCTTTAAACCTTATAGCTCCGGACTCAGATTTAGGACTCTTATCCTAGCTCTGTCATAAACTTTCGTAAGTCACTTCAAGTTTGGTGACAGCTTCCTTTGTCCATGATATGGGGATAATGATGGCTCATGTCCTAGTTCTGTAGGGAAGAGCTGATAAGATACTGGGAGAGAAAGCGCTTGAAAAATGCTGAAATGACTAACACTGCCTGGCTTTGGGAGCGGGTGTGCTGCCCTCGTTGCTTCTCCCCTTGGTTGGGAGATGATGGGAAGGCTGTGAGCTGCCAGAGCAGAGGCCGAGCCACGCTCGCCTTCTGGATGAGCAGTGCTCAGTGTGGTATGGGCATGCTCGCCTGCTGCAAGGGATGTACTTATGCTGAGCATGACTTGCTGCTCATCCACGACTCAGATTCAGTGGTGTAGCCTACACGTTCATGGCACTGGCTTTTGGGGATTGGCTCAAGAAGTGCTCCCCACTTTCCCCCTGGTGTTCTAGGAGGACATTGGTATAGCAAGTGGGGATGGTCCCTGACAAGATGGCAGCCGGCAGAGGGCAGAACCAGCTAGGACTGCCCACCAGAGGGCTCTGTCTTTGTCCTCTGCCCTCCCTCAGTACTTCGTGGAGCCCCAGTCTTATCCCAGCTTCTTCATGGAGCAAGAGGCAACTCTCAGTGTCTTTCCATGACACTCATGCTTTCTTAGCTCTCCAGGGCCCTTCCCTTCTGTTTCCCGGGGAGGTAAGCTCAGTCTGTACCCTCCAGACTGTGGTGCCCACCCTGTTTAGTTCTGAGTCCTTAACATCTGGTCCATGCGGCCCAATGAGCCGGCTTCTGGGCAGCACCTCAGACTTCCTTCTGGCCTTTCCTCCCAGCTGCACTTGGCCTTGTGCTGCACTTGCTCCTCCTGCCCTGCTGGAGCTCTTCGCATGACTTCTCCTGGGTCTTTTGCAGCACTCCATGCCTTTGGCTGGCTCCAGCCCTTCTCTCCCCTTCCCTCTTGGTTTTTTATTGTTGCCTTTCCTTGGTAGCTTACAGATTTTGTCTTATTTTGTCTAATGTTGCATTGTGTTCACCAAGAGTGAAGTTTTGCTATTGCCTCACCCCGAACAATGGATGGAAAAGTATTTTCCAATTAATTGCTATTAAACAAAAATAGTGTTTGTCACAGAGGTGTGGAATGAGTCATGAGAAGTGGGTGTAGAGAGTATTTTAAGAGTTTTTAAAAAGTTAAGTCTCATACTAGGAGGCCTCAGACACCACGCTCTGTGTGTTGTGATGTGGAGGGGAAATAGGAAGGACTTACTGCCCGCTCTACTTTACCTCCCCTTCATTCATTGGTCTCCTCTTTTGTTCATGGGGTGAGGCAGGTGCAGATCTGAGAGTGTCTCTTTTTGAAGTGAGCCATTCAGTGTGCACGTGATGTGTGTATATATCTTTTAGAATGAGGCTCAGAATTTCTGACAATGGAGCCCAAAACAAGAGTAGAAATTTAGTCCCAATGTGAGCAAAGCATCCAGAGACTCTTCTCTTCTGGGCAGGTGTCCCTCTGTGCCCAAAGTGACACCAACCGCTTCTGTGGCTGCCTGTGCAGGAAGAACAATATCCTAATTTAACATAGTCATAATTATCAAGAAATTGACAAGGCCTCATCTCATTATTTTAAAAACATAAAAACATGCTATTTCTCAAACCAGTTCTCAGCTTTCCAGGTCCCATATTGCATCTGGGAGGAATTAGTTTTATCATAATGCTAATTGAACTTAAATTATTATAGCAACAAATTTTCCTTGCCTTCTGGAAGCACGGTGACAAACACAGCCATGTGGATGTTTACACATGGGGAAGGCTAGACTCTTGAATTTCTGTTTTAAAAGTAGAGTCCATTAAAAACGAGTCCCCCATCAAAAACGTTTCTTGCTAGTTATTACCTGTCATCAATACTCTGTGAAATTAGGATTTCTCGCCCTACAGAGAAGGTCACAGAATTGGCTGACTGTTGCCTGTAGGTTACAAGTGATACCTATCTGAGCTCACTATGTTTGCAGATCGGAAACAACATATGTATGTGAATAAACCGCTAATTCGAGTCCAGAGCTTGCCCAATAGAAGTGTTAGAGTGTGAGCTCTCAGTGCTCCTCTCAAAGATGCTACAGAAACCCCATTTTCTCAGTTGGTGGAAATATACATAAGTGACTCACATTTAAATAAATACTTTTGCTCAGGGGGGGCTAATTTACAGATGCCTCCTATGAAACTAATTGGAGGTCCCAGTTGACAGCCTCTCTCCTGGTAATCCGACTGAGCGAGGTCAACCTCCACATCTGATGGTGGCTGGCTTCTGTGGGGAGGAAGACGTTTGGTTCATCTGCTTTCTGCCTTGTGATCAGATTAGCATTTTTGCTAATCTGTTAATCAAACTGGAGTTTGAATAAACCAGATTAAATACATTTTTCACATCTTTGTTTTTCAGTTGCCCAGTCATTCTTTTGTGGCTTCTTTTAGGTTAAAAAAACAAAACCAAAACCAAAAATCACAGAAACCAAAAAATAAAACGAAAACAACGGGGTCCAGGGGAGTCACTACCAGCCTTTCTTGTTCTTTACCTGGCACCCCCCCAAGTCATTTTAGGAGAAGGGGTGCAGAGAGCAGTGCCATTTGCCACAAGATGGAGCTCTGTAAATGACGTTTTGTGAGATTTGCGGGAGAAGACTGTAATTCTCTTGGGTAGCTGGGGGCATAAAGTGCCCCATTATTTTGCTGGCTTCCATCGCACGCTCTTCATTGGGGCTCCTGCCTGCCTGTGCTGCTTAAGATTCCACCCCCTACAGATGCATACAAAATATGGCCCATGTAAAATGCATGCTCAAAGGACACTCCAAGAGTCAATACTTTGAGGGGTTTGCTAAGCATTTCTACCTGGAAGCTCTTTCTGGGAGGTTGAAGCAGTGGCAGACATGGGCTGGGTCTGCTAAAGACTGATTTTTTTCTTGGCTTTCAGTTGAATACACATTTTGCACCTTGGGGTTAGTGAAAGGGAGGGGATGTGAAGTTTCCATATCTGGGTCTGAGCTGGGCAGGGGTGTGGTGCGTTTACATGCTGGCATCTGTACCCCTAAGGCTCGCACTTCCCCAGCCAGCTCCCAGTGGGTGTTGCCTACCTCCCAGGGCTGAGGCTGAGCAGAAGTAGTCAGCCCTCTGGGGCTGGGCCACACCATCAGTTGCTTAGCAATGTGCAAGGCCTGGCGGTGCTGACACTGTGTGAGAGGAGAAGAGCTCACACCACAACCCCAGGAATAAATTCCCTAACAAGACAAGGAGGAAGCAGGCTGGCCTTCCAGCAAAGCATCCTTACTTCTCACCCCGCTTTATGAGGACAGCCTAGAGAAGCCTTCCGTGGTCCGTTGCTGCTATCCCTCAGGGGTAAGTTTTTAGCTGCAGAATTTATGAGTAGCACATTTATTTGATTTGGCTTTTGGTTAATTTTTTTCTCCTCTTGTCAACCTGACAATATGAGGGCAGATGGATGCAGTCCCTGAAGAAGAGGCTGTAAACGACACTCTTGGAGGCTGCTTTATGGAGGCCTTCGAGGCTACCCTCCATCTCCTCCTTGCCTGCTCTCTGTCTCTCCTTTCCTCTTCTCTGTTGCCCGCTCAGCAAGACTCACACAAGCAGAACACTTCACTCTAAATAAATAAATCCTGAAATAAATATGGATGTGAGTCTCATTAACATTACCTGTCAAATCCCAAAGCGCAGAACTCCCAAATGCCCCTTAGGCCTCCCAGTAATTTCTGGAAAGCATATAAAAAAGACGATCAGTGGATATATTTGTGGAAATCATTAGCGAGGTGGGGGTACGATATGCTTATAAGTCAATAATTCTTCCTGACACGACCTTCGCTCTGGGTATGTGACGACTCTCCGTACCAGAGGAAAAGACATATGGCTTGAGTTTTATGACAGATGTCAGGGATCCAGAAAGGTGACACAAGGAAGATCCTGGTTATTTTTTTTTCCATCTTAACTGACATGGATATATGGAACATTTTGTCAACCTAATGGCCGTTTCGTTGGGTTCTCTGATCATGCTGTAGGAGAATATAGTGACCTGCTTTTCAAAGGGTGGTAAATATCACTGAAGGCAGAATTTATGGGAGAAAAGGTCCAATGAGCAAATCCTGAGCCTGAATCCTTGAATCATACAGCACTGGATTTATTCCACATGGACTATGCAGCGTGTTCATCCGGGGGCTTGATACTCAGCACAGGAAGTCTCTTGTGTGACTCTGATGGACTTTCTGTGGCTCATATTTGGCAGAGTCAATGATTCACTTTCAAATACATTTTTTCTTAGAATTTTTATTCTGGAATCCTAAACTGACCCTCAGTACAACCCAAGCAAGATGTATTCATTGAAACCCAAGAATGAATGGAAAGGGGACAGATGGGCTAGTGGGGAGAGAGGAGACAGATGGGCTGATGGGGAGATTCTTGAACTACCAAGTGAGCTGGGGCAGGGCTACACTTACAGAATTGCTGATGATGGAGCTGTGAGTCCAGGCAGGCTTTCAAGTCTGAATGTAGGAGCCATGATCCCAAGGCATAGTAATGGGGTGAGGCAATGAGGGAAGAAGGCCGTGCACATGCAGCACCTTTTATTAGCCTTGGTAAAGGTCTCCAAGGTACTTGAATTATGCTGTGAATCAGGCTATCAGCTAGCAAGGGTTTTCTGTGGCTAGACTCAGGGCTTGCTTTGGAGAGACTATGTTCTGGCCTTTGGTTTGTAAATAGAAAATAATCTCAGGAAGTAAAGAATTTTATCCTCTTTCCCCACCCTATCCACAGCCCTTTGCAGTCCCCTAGTAAAGGCTACTTTGTCTAAGCAATCCTAGCTTCTGTTTATTCAAGAGCAGCGTTGATGACTTCTGACTTTTGGTTGACTGATGCCATCATTCAACTTGTAGGCTGTGTTTTACACAGCTCTGTGGAACATCTCTCCCCGAGTTTCTCACAATTACCACTTGCCTTCCATCTATACAGCTCACACACCCACTTCTAATGAATTTATGCCTGGCCCTCACCTCTACCAAACTCACTGCCCTTTCTCCCTTCAGTATTCTAGTTGTTGCCAATTTGATCTTTTCTTTCTTTTGTGTTGGAGAATGAAAAGTGGAGTTGAGTATTTTGGGACCTGACTCTGGAGAGGTGGCTTCAGTAAGAATGTCATTTCTTAAGTGAGTGGGAGGTTGACCAGATGCCTCCTGTGTAGCTTTTGGTGACAGTTGGTTGGGCCAAGGTAGACATTGCTTTTCTATTCCATAGATAAGATAGATAAAATTGGAAAATTGGAACTGATTTTAAACCTCTTCTAAATCATTCAGAATTTGTTGAGGCACTCACAATTGCTTTCAGCTTTAGGGGTACAACAGTAAGAGTCTGTCTCAACACAGGGCTTCTACTTTAAGAACTGAGGTCAACTGAGTAATTTAGAATGGACAGTTTTGGTTGAAGCTTTATATTTTTTATGGATCATTTTGCAGGTGTGACTCACCACAAGCCAGGAAGAAGTTCAGACTAGAAATGCCACTTACAATATATTTTTTCTAATTTTACCAGAATTTTCATTTCTAGAAAATGTATATTCCAGTTTTTGCCTATTTACTTTGATGCAGTTTATTCCCTCTCACCTCCCTTTGCAGGAATTATTTAGTTGTCTAGTGGAATTCCTCTGTGAAAACTTCCTCTAGGAAGTAGAAATCAAGTTAAATGTGTAATTTCTTCCATTCTTAGAAAGTTTTTGCTCCACAGTGGGTCTTTCCTCAGTTCCCAGGAGCAGGCATGTACTCCCGTTCTATACATTTGCAGCAAGGCCTAGGTTAAATGACCAGCTTTGTTCTCTGCTTAATTATGTTATTTTACTGTTCCTGAAAACCTGACACAAGGCAAATTTACATTAGTGTGCTCCTAATTAGCCAATAATCCTCAAGGATTTGAATGATACATACCCAAAGTAATTTCCTTCTCCACTAAATATGAATTTCCTTTCGTCAGGTTAAGAAGATGGGACAATGACAGAGGCTTCTTGGTGATGACAGTCCTCAACAGGTCTGTCCCCTGAGCCACCTTATGTTAAAAACCACATAATGACTTCAGCAGCATCATAAAGCACATCACAAGAAATCAATACATAAACTGGGTTGTTGGCTAAGATGAACTTGCTTGTTCATCGAATGGTAAAGACCCTTGTAGTTGCTTTTCTAGTTTGTAAGTTAGCTCAGCTGCATATTTCTTGGCCTAGCATCTACATCTTGCCACACCTCCTTTATTTATTTGATTGGAATGGTTTCCTTGTATCCGACATAGAACACATTGCCAGCCAATCAGCTCCTTGACTTGCATTTTTTTTTTCTGCAAAGCCTGGCTCTCAGCCTTTTCACCTCTCTGGTCACCCAATGCTTGTCTCTCCCACACCTGCTTCCCGTGCTGCTGCGTGCCTGCTGCTGCTCCCGCATCTTCCTTCTTCCAGGTCCTGTGCTGTCCACCTCTCTCATTGTGCGTGACCAGGGACTTTAGGGAGTACTCTGGAGTAGATCAGGATTGTTCTAAGCCAGTACTTCTCAAACTCTTGGGTGTATCATCTCCACATCAAGGACAGCCTACACCAACTAGGTAGGTATGTATATGTTCACATCCGTATTTACATGTGGACTCACATTTTGAAAGTGATACTCAACTGACTTCAATTTGCAATGTAGAGCCTAAGCCAATCATTATGGCTTCACTTCCCTAAGTAGTTCAGATAATAATGTGTAATATGATTCTGGTACATAAGAGTCTTGGGGGATCCTGTGAAGGGGATGAAGATGACAAATGACAAAGTGGGGTGGAGGGTGGCTGTCCCTTTCTGGCTGGATGACCGGCTGGCTGTACAGCATTCCTGAGACTGAGCCCAGGAGGGCAGGAGGGGCTCAGCCACAGGTGGCAGAGGGCAGTGTGACTGCATTGGCTCTTGGCTTATGTCAGGGCATTCATGCCCTTAGAAGCTGGCTTGGGAATTCAGTGGAGAGATAAATTTCCCCATTGTTTAAGTGTTTCCTGCTGCACTTCTCCTCAGTGTGTAGGAATCAAAAGGCTGATCCAGGGCCTGTGTACTATGGTCAATAGACAAGTTGTATGCCAATTTCAAGTGTAAGATGAACAGCAGGATGCTGTCGTGTCAGTGGATTCAGTCTCTGTGGCGTTAGTGGCTCTCAGGACTTGTGTGGAAGACTGATTTGGTGGACCACTGGGACTTGTGATTTGGCCTTTGTGGCTTCAGCTCTTTAGAGGTGACTTGGAGTCATCGGTAAGTTTGTCGAGCCTCCCCTGTGCATTCTGTGTGGCCTGAGCTGGGTTGGGCATGCTGTGAGAGCATAGCCACACGGCTGAAGAGCACAGGGCAGTTTCATGATGGAGACTTGCATTCTCCTCTGGTCCTGGTCCTCTGGGGGCCTGTCTGATGACAGCCGATGCAGTTCATGCTCAGGGACCTGACCACCCCTCCCCCAAGGCACCTGCTGGTGGTGACTGGGACCCCTCTCTTGATTTGATGGGCACAGACAAGTCTACTTGCTGGAAATCCCACCTTGGGTGATCCTCAAGGTGCACTTGCAAAGAACTTAGACCCAGCCCCGCGCACATTAGCAGTCCTCTGCGCCGCTGTGTAAGGGTCTGCCAGGGGGAAGGTGGCGAAAGGTACTTTTTAAAATAGGAGACCCATGTCTTTGAATGGTAGGAATTCACCATAAGCATATAGTTCAGACATTTGTAGAAAAATGTCCTATCAGGCCAGAGGACCTTCTACCTGGACTTCACACCCTGGCTTGGTTCAAGTACCGTGTCTGGGGGGTGTGCGTTTTCATGAGTTTATTGAATTAAACAACACACTGGGGAGATTCTGTGGTCACAGGAATCAGAGGTGGGGAAATGAATCCTTTGGTGATAGTTGAGTAAAAGCTGAGGATGTGGACCAAATGACTGGGCCAGCTTTCTCTTCCATGCTCCGAGCCACACCACTATCTCATGTCCCTAACTATGGTTTGGTTGTGTTTGCAGTCACTGCTGGAGGCAGGGCACAGCATCACTCAGTCTTCCACATAGACTGGGCATGAGTCAGGGGAAAGCGAGGCAGTAGACGGAGGGCTTCTGCAGAGTCTCAGTGGGCATGGCTGTCATGATTGTGAGCTTGACTGTCATCCAGGCGACTGTATGCAGGTGTCCTTTCAGTGCCATAATAGAAAAGACAGGTGTGTGAGTATGTATATGTGCATGTTGGGGGGGCATGAGCAGCTGACAGAGAAGCATTTGCACGCGTAGCATGGGAGTTTACAGAGAAATCACATTAAGGGATGCTGGGTGGGAAGAATGGTGTCGATGAGTTTGGGAAATGGAAGAGTTGTTGCTCTGGGATCTTCCAGAGATGAGAGAGAGATTGTTTTAGCATAAGATCTTAATGCTTGTTATGGTTTGGATATGTTGAATCTTGGTGGCTGCTGTGGTGGGCTCGGCAGGTGGGCTCTCTGAGAGGTGAGTGGATAATTAAAGGGAATTGGTAATGTCTTCTTCCTGGGCCCCTGGGATCACCCTGCTGGTAGTGAGTCCTCACTCTTGTTTCCCCTGAGAAGGTGGCTTTGCCTGAGGCCACCCCTTGTCCTCTGCCTTCTCTTCTTCATGCATCCTGTTTTGTTCTGTTTTCTGCCCTGACCTGAAATAGCACAAGGCCCTCACCAGATGGAGCTACCCAGGACTGGATGTCTAACATCTAGAACTAAGTAAACCTTAATAAACTACCCAGTGTGAGGGGTTTTGTTATAGCAGTAGAAAATGACTTCATCCCTTGTGATGACTTCAGAGTTAAAGGTCTGGGGTTTATCACTGGCTGACTCGAGTAGCCATGTACATGCTTTAGTGGGATGCTAGAGCTAATTAGACTCAATTAGAAGTGGGCTCTTTGTTATTGAATAGGAAAATGGGCTGTTGGTCTTGACGAAGGCACATCTATTGTTTGAAGAGTCCAATCAGTTCTCCAGAACCCAGACTTTCCACTCTGCCTGCAGAACCATGAGAATGTTTGCGTCTCACTGGGCCCCGACACCAGGCTTCTGTAGCAATGCCTCCCTCATGTGCTCCCCCACCCCCAGGGGCTGCCTTGGGCAGTGGTCAGCTGCAGGAGTCTCTGTCATTAAAACCCAGACACCAACAATTTGAGGTTTGTTGAGCATTTTTTCCCTCTGATGCTGCATTTTGAAATTCCTGTGAAAACTCTGGGTACCCCCTTGAGGTGTTTCTTATGCTGTAAAATCATTTGCTTTGGGGAATCTTATTTTATTTATTCATCCTTCAAAACTGAATTGCCAGAATCCAGAGGCAATAACAGTCGAACATAAAGCGTTTTGTAAGGACTTCAGCTGAAACTTAGAAATGTATATAAAAAAATAGGTTTTTAAAAAAAAGCATGGAGGAGTCACCGTTTGGAGGCTTAAATCATCCCCCATGCTATTGTTTGAACTTGTCTTCCTATCAGCCTGAGGGGATGCAATCTGCCAAGATGCTTTCACTTCAGGATGACTTCCTAAGTGTCTTTAGGACAGGAGAGGCTTAGTGATCTTAAAAAAATAATTATTCCTATGGGCTGGTTCTCAAACATTCCTTGGGCTTGATTCCTGGTTTTGTTGGTTAAGAATTGTGACTGTGGGCCAGCTAGGATGGGCCACACCTGTGACCCTAGCAGTCCTGAGGCAGAGCAAGGCAGGAAGATGGTGTGTCTGGGTCCTGCTCGGGATGCAGAGTGAAACCTCGTTCTGCCTTTCCTTCCAGAAGCGGGGGGCCATGGAGTTGGACGTTTGTCATGCGGTTCTGACCATTCTTGCATGGTAGCAGGAGTCATCGGAACCAGACACCGCTTCCTTCATTCCAGTCCTGGCCTTCCCAAGAGATGCCGTGACCATTACCAACCTGAGTTCAGCACAGACAATGCAACTTAACACGCTGACACTGAAAACCAGAGCTGACTAAACCATTGTTACCATCTGAAATGGACTGCGAGTTGAAATTCCGAGAAATGCCCTGTATGAACAACAACCCTGGCACACAACCTCCCCTGGAAGGCCCCATTCGAGGCTGAACTCCCAGCTTGGGGTGAGATGGCTGAGCCTTGCATGCAAGAGCTCTCTGGAGCTCTCTGCCTGCACTCGCCTGCGTAGATGCAGTCGCCAGCCAGCGGATGTGCAAACTAGGAAGAGAGGAAATCTGAGGGGCAGAAGCAGGCTAGCATGATTCAAAAAGGAATCTGAGCCCTACGAGTGAAACCCTCCATACGGACTGTAATTTTTCATTCAAAATTTAGGCAGTGAGCAAAATGTAATCACGTTCTTAGCGTTGCCTTCCAGTGCAAGCGTATTAGGAACGCTCTGTGGTATAATCATCTGGTGAACTTGAAACCACCCCTAATTAAACCGTCTGCCTCCTCCAGCATTTTCCTGTAATGATGTCAAACCGTGTACCAATTAGTTGCACCTCTCTGAATGTAAACACTCTTTGTAAATCATATAAACTTAACCTGCTTCGCTTATTGAAAATCTCCTAAAAAAAAAGAATTAATTAGCTTTGTATGTTTAGGAATCACAATTTATGGGATCATTTTGGAATCTTTCACTGAAGTCAAATTAATTTTTTTTCCCTGAGATTCATGAAATGGATCTCCAAGGGGGCAGAGCACGGTTTCCTTTATCTTCATTTTCTTTTCATGAGGATTGCCGAAGTGTGGAATTCAGGACGGGCTTTATCCAGTTAACCCAGTTTTAAGACGTTTTTCTCCAGAGGAAGGTATGCATCATCTGAAGGTTGAATGTTTCCAGGATGTGCTGAGTTCCCTAGTCAGCATCTGAGAGTTTAAGCTCCCCTGAATGTGAAGTTTGAGTTGCAGAGTAACCTTTGTGCAGGAAGATACCAGCCAGCCCCTGGCTGAGTGGCTACAGCTCAGAACCGTGGTGGATGACAAGGAGGTGCTAGTTACAGACAAAGAAACCCAACAACCCAAACGAACGCTCAAGTGTTTTCCTTCGGTGCTCTTGTAGCTCACTCAGCACAGAAGGAGAAGGCAGGCAGCACAAGGAGAGAAGCTTTGCTGCTGAGTCTCTGCTGAACTCTTGGCTCCTGATGGCAGGGTTTACCTGGGCACCAGCTACACAGCACATTTATGGTTATTGTATTTTACAGGTTGATAGATTTTTATATTCTGTCCAAGTCAGGATCTTACACCACCTGGTTTATTATTTAGTAATTTACAGTGCAGTCAGGCATGTTTGGCTTAATGTAGGGTAAACTTATAAATCTATTGTTCCTCCAGTTGCTGGGGTTGGTGTGCAATGAACTACAGAGCTGGCTGCGTACATACATTTCAGCTCTGCTTTTTCCTTTGATAGGGAAGCAGGCAATAGATAACACAGTGACAGTCACCTCCCAGGGGACGGCGGAATGTGAGAGCAACACCTCGTCAGGTTAGTAGGTCATTATTGTATGAGCCGTGAACCATTAATGGACTGCTACGCCCAGCTCAATCTGTGTCAGATTATGGCTCTTGGCAGGAGAATTGTTATCTAATAGCTAACTTTGCTTCCTCATGGTCTTCTTATTAGTTCCTCGGATAAAAGTGTGCCCAGCTATGTATTAATAGGGTGCCTCATTGGGTAAAGACAAAATTTCTACCCCCTGATTTCTGAAACAATGCCTGCCTGTATGTTGATTCTGTTTCGGCAGTTCTTATCAGGCTGATCTTCTTTCTCAGATATTTGTGCACCTCATAGAAAACATATAGTCAGATACACGAAGTTAATAACTGCCAAGCTTCTGGTATTAGTAAGTTGTGCTGACTATTTAAATTAAATAGTCACCGGGAAGGGAGAAGGGAAGTGAGAATTTATCTTCTACTTCTGCCAACAATCTACAAACAAGGACAGACTTGGAAATTCTTGGAATAAAGCCGACCTTTCTGGAAAAAAATACCCCAGAGCAATAAATCAGTGGCATTATATAATGTTTATTATTTGTAAAATAGAGAAGAAAAGCACATTGCTTGTGTGCAGCTTCAGATAAATGACGCATGTTTAGGAAGAGTAAAAGGAAGACCTGGCTTTTGAGTTATAGCAGCAAGAACTTTCTATTGTATATTTGCAGCATCTTTTCAAGAAATAAAGATCTCAGCACTTCGTTTCTTTCTTTATAAGCCCATCAGTCCTGGCTCCAGTGTGCTGTGCATCCCCAAGCAGAATCACCGAAATGAGGAATTCCAAGATGTTTTCCTGTAAGGATGGATGTGCAAGTGAATTCAGACTGAGATTATGGCCTTAAATCCCTGCGTGTGATTATGCAGATCATTGTTGGAAATGCTCGATGATGTCAAGAACGTGCAAGGTTATTGATAACAAATGCTAGAGAATTTTTTCTGTATCCACCTAGAAGGAAGCAGATGAACAGGGCTGATATTACACAGAAGGCAATATTACACAGAAGGCGATAGGAAGAGCTCCGGAGAAGCCGTCGTGTCTGCACTCAGACATGGTCGGGAGCAGATGCTATAATTGCCCTTTAGTGACATGGCTGGACTGTGCTGGGGGGGGGGGGGGCCGTGCTGCCGCCTGGGGTCATCACGCCAGTTGTCATGTCCTGGCAGCAGAGGCAGGAGAGGCTGCTGAGGGAGAAGCACAGCTTCCCTCTGTGGAGAATCCAGAGGGTGCTGAGCATGCGTGCCAAGGCTGCCCAGGTGAGCCTTCGTTAGACTGCTCCATAAAATGTGCTTGCTTGAGAAAGCGATTGCATAGATGAGGTTAAGGACCGAATCAACTCCCAAGTCTATCTGGATTGAAAGTCAGCCACTCATTGGTGAGTGCCCACTGTGGAATGCACACTTCTATTTCTGTGCAGAGGCCCTGGGCTTGCCCTCTCCTCCTCTCAGCATGTGGGCGAAGGGCAGGAGGCCAGTCCACCTGAAATTCTGCCCTGGCCTGTGACCCAGCTCCAAGGTCTTCTTATCAGCATTCTGATTCAACCATGGATCTGAGTTTAATGCACTGTATGGCGTAGAGAATTGTGAGAATGCTACATGTGATAGTGTTGGAATCTTCATTGGCCTTAGATTAAAAAAAAACAAAAACACTAACCACTGTGCTTGATTAGGAAGGCTCCATCTGTGCTAATTTATCTTCCACCAAAACCATGGTGTATAATAAAACATGTTATCTCTTGATAATCCTGTCTTTGGAAGCCATAGTCCAATTTAATTACTGGACATGAGAGAATTTTAGTAGTAAAATCTTGGTCCCAGGAAAGAAAAGTAGTATGGAGTGGGATTCTTTAAAAACTCTGACAGGAGAAAAGACACAACCACTAGCAACTAAATGAGATGGCTAAAATTTAAAAATTGTCAACATTAAATGTTGACAAACACAGAGCAATGGAAATGCTCACACACTGGCAGTGGAAATAAAAATGCTCCTGTTGGGCAAAAGACCTGAGCAATGTCTAATCGCGTGAGTCACATGGCTGATAGTCTAATCTTCGTAAATGACTCGTACAGATGGCCTTGAAAGTACTCTTTGTGGCCAGGTGCTGGTGGCTCACGCCTGTCATCCTAGCTCCTCAGGAGGCTGAGATCTGAGGATCCCAGTTCAAGGCCATCCCAGGCACAAAAGTCCCTAGAGTCTTATCTGCAATTAATCAATCACCAGAGAACTGGAAGTGGTGCTGTGGCTCAAGTGGTAAGAGCACTAGCTGAAGAGCTAAAGGGCTGAAGAGCTCAGGGAGGGACAGTGCCCAGGCCCTCAATCACCAGGGAACTGGGAGTGGTACTGTGGCTCAAGTGGTAAGAGCACTAGCTGAAGAGCTGAAGACCTCGGGGACAGTGCCCAGGCCCACAACTTGAGCCCGATGACCGACAACAACAAAAATGCTATTCATAATTGAAAAAAATAAAGTGAAATAAAAACATAAAGCACAACACAAAAACCCCAACAACAGTGGAAGTAAGCAGATATTCAAAATGTAATGTAGGGATAAACAAAGCCCTAGAAGCAGAGATGAAAAATACCAGTGAAGACAGTACAATGAACACGCCTCAGAAATTTTCCAGGATGTGAAAGGAGCTAGCCATAAGAGAAAGTACAGTAATATTGTACCATCCTTGCTATGAAGCCGTAACAGGTACATAAATAGTGTGTATATATATATATGTATATATATATATATATTATTTTTTTTGCTGGAAAGCAGTGACTCTTTTCTTGGGCCCATGAATTAATTAAGAACATGAGAGAAGCTGGGCGTCCTGGCCTCTTGTTGGTCTTTGTTCTGAGCCGTTCACTTTGCAGTCACATTGGAGACCAGGACAAAGCTGAGGTAACATGTTTCTCAAAAGGATGGAGGGCACTGCCTCTGGGAAAGAAGGGAGGGAGGGAAGAGAGGGAGGGAGGGAAGAGAGGTCACCCTCCAGGCAACAATAATTTCTTAATTCCCCACTTCTTACCAATAACTTCTTTTCTTCACAACGACCGGTCCATCAACCGTACTCCGACCAAGACTATTTGTGTTTGCTTCCCTCTTCCCAGCCCCAGTTCTTGGTCTGATGTAAAACCCCTGGTGTGTCCTTGGTCACACGGTCAAGCTGCCTTTCCTGTGTGCCATTCTAGTTCTCTTTATTTGGTGTACAGAGGTGAGTGGCTAGATATGACCTGTGGAATCACAGGCGTTTGTGCCTGTTGCCTAAACCTCTAGTTTAAAATCACTTACATTGAATTTGAGGAAAGGAAAACTATTAGAACACCGAAGGCAGGCTCCGAGGAGTGGGGTGGGCAAGGAGACACGAGGGAAATTTGGAGCTGACAAGGATGTAGCGGTTATTACATGACCGCGTAAGATTGCCCCAGCCTCATCCGATTGTGTGGTTAGGATAGCGGGATATTACTGAAATCATACTCCAACTCTGCTCCTCCTCTCCCCTCACCCCAGCCAGCCGTGATCTGATGTCTGGCACAATACCTGCTAGGCTTCTAAAAAGGAAGGGCACCACACACACCGGCTTTGTTTGGCCCCTTTTACTCAGCATGTTTAATTGGAAGATTCATCCCTGCAGAGTTATATCAATAGTCCATTCCTTTTATCTTAAAAAATTGCCATTCTTTTTTTGTTTTGCTAGAAGCATATGCCATAGTTGTTTTCTCCACTCGCGTGGGGATCATTTCCAGCTTCCAGATATGGTCAAGAAGCTGCTGTGATCTTCCTTGCACGGCTTTGTATGGCTACAGGCTCTTTTTGGGGGTAAATATTTAAAAGCATAACTGCTAGGGCACATAGAATGATTTTTAACTTCTGTAAGAAATTCCCAAACTGAACCAGGCGTGGTGGCTCACGCCTGTAATCCTAGCTAATCAGGAGGCTGAGATTTGAGGATCAAAGTTCAAAGCCAGCCTGGGCACAAAACAATCTGAGACTTTTATCTCTGATTATCCTCTAGAAAATGAGAAGTGGGGCTTGGCTCAAGGGTAGGATGGTAGCCTTGAGCTAAAGAGCTCAGGGACAACACCCAGGTCGGGTTCAAGCCCCATGACCCACAAAAAAAGAAAAAAGAAAAAAAGAAAAGAAGTTGCCAAACTGTTCCCCAAAGTTTCTGTAACATTTTCATATGCATCTGCTTTGTAGGAGAGGTCCAGTCATCCAGCATCTGGCCTTGACATGACGAGATTAGAAAAGTTAAGCATCCTGATACAAATGTAAATGTAGATAGTTCTGGTCATTATTTGCTTCTCTTTAATGAATAACTATGGAGAACAAAAATTCATGAACTAATTTTTCAGAGATTCTATTTTTTAATGCAATGTGCCTACATTTTTAGAATATTTTTTAAATTTAGGATTTTTTTGTTTCCTACTCAAGTATTGAAAATAGTTGCATAAAATTCTTTATCAGCTATATGCTTTGCAAATATTTTCTCCCTGTTCATGAATTCTCCTTCCAATTGGCTAGCAGGGTCTTTAAGAAAATAACGTTCTTAATTCACGTATTTCCTTTTCCTTTTTCATTCCTCTGCCTGTGTACTCCAAGTTGTCCTTGAATTTTTTATCTTCCTGCATCCTCCTCCTAAGTGTAGAGATTACAGGTGTGCACTGTGTGCCCCACAGCTCCTTTCTTTTAGAGTCATACTTTTGATGTGGTTGCTTAGAAATGATTGTACCATGCGAGGTCGCACGTGATTTGTCCTGTGTATTATTGTTTTCATTTTCCTCTTCAGATCTCCATTTTGAGTTGATTTTGCATAGGACACAAGTTTATGTCTGTATGACGGGAGTGCATATTTATGCCCTCCCTCCTCTGCACTGTGCTTGTCCATTTGTGAACTAATTTGTTGCACTTATATGCGTGGCTCTCCCTGAACAGCGTCACTTCGGTCTGCTTTAAGTCTTCAAGCCAGCGTGGACTCCAGCTGTGGACTCCAGCGTGGACTCCAGCTGTGGTGCCTCCTGCAGACCTTTGTCCTCCAACTTTGCTAGGCTGAAAGCTGCCTTCTCCCTTCTGTCTTTCTCCTTTCCATAGCTGTTTAGCACCATATAACAAAATAAACTCTCTTGGTCCCTAAATAAAAAATTTAAATGTATTCACTTTGTATAGTGTACATTAGTGAATGTTAATTTTAGCTTGTTCATTGACATAAAATAGACTGTGCATGTGTCATTTGTAGGTGTGCTGATCTACATGGAGATAATACATGCCTTCAAAACAGCAAATTCTCTGGTTTGCAAGCACATCTTCTCTATACCTATGTAAATCTTTGTGATTTCTCAGCAGTTCTCAGTGGTTTTCATTGAATGGGTCTTTTGCCAGATTTATCTTTAAATATTTCATATATTTTGATGCTTGGTTAATGGTGCTTTTGTTCTTCAGTTTCTGATGATTAATTGGCAGGATGATTCTTTTTTTAAAAATTTTTTTTATTGTAATTAGTAAAAGGGTTACATGATATTTGCCAGATAGAAGGTGCATTAATTCACATACATTGATACCCTTTCACATGTCTTGGTACCCATTTCCTTTCCCCCCACCCCCCACCCGTCTTGGTTTTCCCCCCTTCCCTATCAAATTTCAAATATCCAAACACAAATAAATTCAATATATCAGATAACAAAGTGAGATACTATACCAATATGAGATAACCAAGGGATAGCTTTGGTGTGGGGTGGGGGAAGGAGTGAATCTTGATTCTGGCATTCTTTACCTTATAGAAGTCACTGAATTTCAGGACTTCTTGGTAGAGCAAATTGGATTTTCTGTGTAGATAGTCATGGAATGGTTGGGTAAAGATGACAGTTTGCTTCTTTCTTTCCAATCTGGACATCCTTTTACCTTTTATTTATTTCCCTCCCCCCCCCTTGATTCAATGCCTTGGGTAGAAACTGTGGCACAAGATGGGATGGAGTGTTATCAATAGACATTCCAAATTCATTTCTTGTCACAGGCAGAGAACTCAGTCCGTCACCTTGCTGAGCAATGTCAGTGGTAGATTCACTGTGCTAGTTATCATCTGTGTCTTCTTGCTGAGAAATTTATAAGCAAAGTGCTTTTCATGCGTTTCTTGGTTGAGCTTATGTTTATGGTGCGGCATAGAGATACCCTTTAAAAAAGTATCTGTAAGTATGTATACAAAGGAGCTACCATTCAACACATCAGTTTTTGAATACAATGATTCTTGAACTACTTTATCCACCATTCTTCCTCATCTCTTCTAATCCTACGCATCCCCTTGGATTTTCAAATATTGAACCAACCTTGCATTCCTGGAGTAAGTCCTATTTTGTTATCCATGCTGTATGTTGCTCCTTTTTAAGTGATGTGCATTGATTATTTCATAGCAACTTTATGAATTGTGAATACTGTTGTTATTCCTATTTCCTATGTAAGTATATTGAATAGCTTGCTTTTCCACTCAGTCAAATCATAGACCTAGCAAAAGCTTTGGTTTGACAGAGGAGTCAACTGTTCAACTTCAGATTAGAAATGCAAGCTACAACATCAGTGACAAACTTTCACTCACCTGCAGGACAATGATGAAGTAGTGTAGTAATGTGTAGGGTTAGCAAGGAAGAAGATAAAATTATACACATACACTGCCAGGAGGGCGTTGCATTGATGAAAGCTTTCACAGGAGACTTGTGGCAATAGCTCTCAAAGCATAACATTTGTAGTAAGTTCTTCCTGCAATGTACAAAGGTATGTTTGTGCAATGCTTTTTATTACAGCCTAGGAGATTTTTTTTTAAAGCATTGAAACAGGAATAGATAGGATGCAGTGGAACTAACAAAAAGATGTTCACTTGTTTTTTCGTGTTTACTAGATTTTTTTCTCCCCATTTATTAAATGTTATGAAATAAATTGCACCTTGGGTTAAGAGAACAAATTAAATAGATTCCCACACTTCTTCTCTAAGAGCAGTACAGAAGGTGTTCTTTGTGTTTTATTTACATATTTTCTTTGCGTGAGTCCTTGGGCTTGAACTCAGGGCTTGGGCTGTCACTGGGCTTTTTTATTTTTCTCAAGGCCACTCACACCATGATAGCCACTTTTCTACCTCTAGCTTTTTGCTAGTTAATTTAAGATAAAAGTCTCATTGACTTCCCAGCCTTGGCTGGCTTCAACTGTGAGGCTCAGATCTCAGCAGCTAGGATGATAGGCAAGAGCCACGTGCTTGGTGTCCTGTTATTTTAGTGTGTTGTGAGGATGAGGGTAGGAAGGGGAAGAAAGAAAGCCAACCTGGAAAGGCAGTATGAAGGGTGCCTGGTATCACTGTTTCTATCTAACCGTGGCTTTGAAAGGACTGGAGTTCGTCATTTCATGTGGTACCAAGGCTGTTCTAAACCCAAGCACGACCAGCAAGATGCCATGTGGTTTCTGAGAATTCTTGATGATGTGAAGCAGATGGTAGGGTGGCCAGCTTAGAGTTAAACTTGTCTTGGAACACCAAGACGCTTGTATAACACAATCACATGCCCAGGTTCTGTTACTGTAATTGGACCAATGTCAGTTGTCCACATGGATCCACAGGCACAATGACGTTCCTTAATGAAGTTGGCCCTCTGTGACTGTGTGGTAATGAAGAGTCCCCTGATCCCTGCTTGGCCACTTACAACCAGAGTCTACTTGGCATTGCTCAAGACAGATCCACTGACCCCAGGAAAAGCAGCTGCCCTCAAGCTAGCTAAATTTTTCAAGCCTCCATCTTTGTGCATGGTTTTCTGGAATGGTTTATCCTGCAGAGAAAGCTCTTCAGCCCTCTGGATGAGCTGTTGGGTTCCTCTGCTCTGCCTTCCTGGGAAGTGCACTGGAGCAGGCTCTTGGAGAGAACAATGTCATGCTTTAATTAACTGATTAGCTGATTAATTAATTTACTGCTTAAGGAGAAGGTAAGAACTGAGGAAGAAAGACACTTCCGGATGCACCCTCTTCAGCTGTGTCTATGTGAGGCGCCTTTTGACCCAAATGGAGGCTCTGCGCCACTTGCAATGGTTGTAAAGTTCTCTGGAGACCTTCCCTGTTCAGAAGCATCTTGGTGTGGGAGTAAAGCTCCTGTCCATTCATAGATGGGGGTGGTCTGGAATCTGGAGTATGTTCTCACAACTTTGTAATCATGAGTTCCTTTGTAAAATTTTGCACATGTTTCTCTAGCATGGACATATTTATTTTAGGTATCTATGGTAACACAGCAGATGGTACACTCACATATATGGCCTGAAATAAGTGTGAAATATGAATTAACATAAGACAAAGGAATGCCATTATGTTCTACTCCACTCTAGAGCCAAGGGAGGCGGGGTCTGCCTGGTACCAGGGTAGCCTGTAGACTGGAGCTCTGAGGGAGGAGTGTGCCATGGCAACACCCCTGCCCCTGGACCCCGCCTGCAGCCCTGGTCTTCAGGTCCATCCAGGCTTCCAGCTGCCCCCTGCAGCAGGGATAAAGTCTGCTCTCTTGGTTTCTTCACAAGCAAAAGTTCAAGGTCAAGCCAGTAGATTCTACACCAATTTAGGGACATTCCTGTCCACCTGACCTCCAGTGCATCCGTGGCCTTTGAACAGGGCCTGTGCACTGGTGGAAACGGTTCACCTTATCCACACAGAGCCCCCATAGACCATCGAGTTATGGCTGACTTTGGCTTGTATTTTGTGCGTATAAATGACATCTTGTCCTATGTGCTGTGGTCAAGTTTCTCTTTCCAGATCACCACTGCTGTGTGGAGATGGCTGTGGCTGTGGGAGGGACGTGAGCCCGTGGCAAGGTCCCCAAGACCTCATGCTCTTGAGGCGTTTGTCAGATGACCTAGTGGAGAGATATTTACTGTGATTGCCAGCCTCCTGTAATTCATAGCCCTTAAGTTGCTTAAAGAAATACAGTACAGTCACCGTTTTGAGCGGGGTTATAGCAACATGATCTTTAGAAGCTGGAAAGCAGCGGGTGCCATTCAAATTCTAAATGCATTAAAACAAACTTTGAAGTCAACAATCTGAGTTTCTGTTTTCATAAATGACAGTGAAAATCTGGCAAGTTCTCCACTGAGATGATTTGAGCACAAGGTCTTCCGTGTTTCCCTCACCACAACTATTAGGGATGATTTCAAATAAATTGTCAATATACTTCTCTTTGGAAGTGAAGGCAATAAATCCAGCCACATTGAGGTCAGATCACCACATGGCTCTGACAATATTCATTGCTGAATACTGGTTGCAAATTTAAAAAAAAGAGATAAAGGAAGGAAGGAAGGAAGGAAGAGAGAAAGGAAGGAAGGAAGAGAAAGAAAGACAAAAGGAAAGAAGAAAATAAGAAAGAAAGGAAGAGGAAAGATGGATGTAGACAAGGTTTCCCCTCCTCCTTTGCATTTCCCCCTCATTTTTTTTTTTTAGGCAACATTAACTGTTTCACAAAAAGTTATTTGTTTCCTCTGGAAGTCTGGGAGAGAGCTGTGGGGGCAGAGGGATCCATTTCACCTATGGGTTACATGAGCTTTTGTTATTTGTTTTCATACAAAATAAACCGCAAAGCTCTTGCTAATGTACAATTGTGCCGAGTTTTGGTGGGAATATTTCAAAAGTAGTGTGCATTTTCCCTTGATTATTTC